>NC_083447.1:28057528-28150515 GCF_020745735.1 Hemiscyllium ocellatum | reverse complement strand
ATAGTTACTACACAGTCTGGAAAATTCCTGGCTATATTTCTTTTAACTCCTCAGTTCCCTGGTTTTCATTTGACTTCTCCACCATAAGATGTCTCTCCCACCTTGGATCCTATTAAATCGTTCACAAGAACAAACTGTATTTCTGGAACTGAAACTCTGTCACTCATCTTACTGTTACTTCCCCAATCCTGATTTGGCACTCCAATGTGATGTTTCTGTCCCCAACCTTAATTTCTGTCCCAATTCCACAAATTATCACGCTCTTGAGTAACATGTCAGAAAGAGTGAAAATCCTTCTATCTCTTGCTATTAGGGGCTGAGAGAAAGTGAGGACTGTAAATGGTGGAGATCAGAGTTGAAAAGTGTGGGGCTGGAAAAGCACAGCAGATCAGGCAGTATCTGGGAGGCAGGAGAGTTGACGTTTCAGACACAAGTCCTGCATCAGATAAGTGGGGGGTAAGGGAGTGGAAAGGGGGCTGAGAAATAAATCAGAGGGTGGGGCTGGAGCTGGGTGGGAGATAGCTTGCAAGGTGATAAATAGATGCAGGTGGGGTGGGATGGTGATCGGTCCGAGAGGAGGATGAAATGGATAGGTGGCAGGACAGCTGGACACCTCAAACTATACAGCATCAACATCGACTTCACCAATTTCCAAATCTCCCCTTCCCACAACCGTATGCCAGATCCAACCATTTCAATTAGCACTGCCCTCTTGAATTGTCTTAATTGTCCATCTTCCTTCCCAGCTATCCACTCGACCCTCTCCTCCGACATATCACTATCACATCTTCCTATCGCCCTCTCAGTGACCCTCCCGCGAGTCCAGCTCCTATCCTCCTATTTATCTTTCAGTCCCCTTGTTCCCCCGCCACATTCCTGACGATGGGTTTATACCTGATATGTAGATTGTCCTGCTTTTCAGATGCTGCTTGATCTATTGTGCTTTTCTGGCACCTCACTTCTCAATTATGAGCGACAGAGCAGATTCCATATCCATGAATACTTTAATTTACCGTCCTCCCCGCACCGCCCTCCCTCCCCCCACCTTCTGAGTAAACCTTATTCACAGAGGCAAATTCTTTATACAGACCAGTCACTGACTCTGTACCTAGGCTGTGCACTCTCCTACAGCTCCTTGGAGACTTGGGGTCTTCTTTAACAGTTTCACTGATGCCACTGGCTTCGCCTCTTCTATCACATCTTTTCCCAAAGTGTCTTCCTTCAATACCCAGCATGGTGTGTCCCAGCTTACTGCAGTAAAAAGCTCCTTTTCCCAGTGCCTTTCTTAAACCATCAGCACTGTAATGGTATGTGTTTCACTCTCTAATAGTGAGAACACCATTGACCTTTCACCTCCTTTCAACTTCCTTGGGCTTCTTCTTTCACATCTAGTAAACTATTGTGCGCTACTGTTCGCTTTGTAGTATGTGATCTCCCCTTCTCCCAGTTTCTATCTTTCACAGGATGAAACTCCTCCCAGAAGCTAAATTTCATCTCATGCACCAATGCATATTTACCTGCCATTTCTGCCGCGCTTCTCACTTCTTAAAATTTTTATTCATTCACATGAATTTTTACCATCTCTGGAAGTGAGTCTTTAAACTCCTACAGCAGAATAATCTCCCTTCGAGCCTCACAGGTCTTATCCATTTTTAAGGCCAGTACCCATCAATCACAATGACTGTGTTTAATTTTTTCAAACTCAACATAAGCCTGAACTGGTTCCGTCTCTATATTTCTGAACCTCTGCCTATATTCTTCTAGTACCAATTCATAACCAACCAAGATAGCCAGTTTGATATCTGCATTATCTCTTGACCCCTCATCTGCAAATACCTCACTCCTGTGCCCATCAACGAAGTATGAATGAGCAATACCCACAAGTTCACTGGACACACCATCTGCCGAGCCATTTTGTTTTTCAAATGAAATAAAAACAGACATTCTCACCGAAATATGACAATGTATTATCATTGCTGTAAACATCCCTTCATCTCTATCCTGTTAATTTAACTTTCTTGTCTAACCCAACTTTCGAATTTTCAAATTTCTCAATTCTCTCTCTTTTCCACTCTTTCCCTTTCCCTTTGTTGTATCTCTGTTTCCGTCTCTATTTTCAACTTCTAACTCCTGTTGCCATATTTGCAATTTAAGATTTTTCTACCTCTACTGACACACCAAAGTGCTTGACCAACTCCATTACAATTTCAGCTTTCCTTTTGTCCCTGGCTAAACGCAATTCCAACATGTTTTCTAATTCTACAAACATTCCTTCTTCTGACGTTGTAAACTTCCTTGGCAAATTTGGGAAGCTCTTTAGTAATGTTCAAAAACAATTCTTTCACTTTTACTTCAACCAACCACAAGTTAACAAATTTAAATGAATGTTCCCACCGGATTTTTTTGAAGATCCAGGTAACTAATTGCAATGTTTTGGAATCTGCTGGGACCTTTTGTACCACAAATCTGTTCAAGTCTGTCCAAGTCCCCAGAAAGCCCCAAACTGTTATGACATCAATGTCGAACCCCTCTGTTAATTAAACCTACACATCCAGAAAATGTGGGTGACAGAGAACTCCTAACTTCGACTAATTAACGAAAAATAACAATTTATATGTATGCAAGTTAGGTCACTGAGCACGAATATTTGTTTTCAGATGTTTCATCACCGTAATTAGGTTACATCATCAGTGAAGCGGTGGTGGCATGTCCCGTCTCTCTATTTATGGATTTTTCTTTCTTAAGTGGGTGATGTCATTCCTGTTTTTTTTATTACAAGGGAAGGTAGATAGGATCCAAATTGATGCATGTCTTGATGAACTTCTGGTTAGAATGCCATTCCACTGAGAACGTCCTTGCGTGTCTTAGTATGTGTGTGTGTTTTCCAGTCAAAGTGATGCCCTTCTCTGTCTGTATTGTGGAATATAGTGATAGTGGGTCATGTCTTTTGGTGGCCAGTTGGTGTTCATGTATCCTGAAACACGACAACAGGACCATTTCAATGGCGGAAAAATGATTTTGTATACATTGTTTAATCAATGTGTGTGTGCAGATATTTTTCATATGTGCACAACACATTCTAAATGCACAATGGAGACACAGTTATTGAAAAATAATGCACATGATGTATAAAATGTATAAAACATTAATTGATGCTCATCTAAAGTGATATGTTCCCCTTCTCTCAATGTTTCCTCCTTTTCTGGAATTCTCTACTCTAACTTCTCATTCTTATCAGGCTGTGTGTTATATATCCTTTCTTCTGGTGTCCCAACTTATTTCAGTTAATCCCCTTTCTACCGGGACTTCAATATACTGGCCTGCTGGGTTCTTTCCAAAGCTAGTGTCTGTCATATTATTGGAGATTAAAATTATGGCATCAGACCCAGCATTTGAACACATTACTCTGTTGTAAATGCACTGTACAAAGGACCACAGCACACAGGAACTGCCAAAACATTGAAGAATGTGCATCTACTTCTTTCAATAATCTAGTTTAATCATTTTTCACGTGTCCCCATCTATATCCTCTCTCTCCCTCTGTCTTTGTATCTAGTCAAGAAATTTGCCAATTATTCTTTATGTCCCACCTCTCTAAACACCTTTTTTCGATTTATATCTATAGCTCTCTTCTTGATGTAATGTGATTATAATTGAGCAATGATCCTACAAAGACACGAGAGAGGAGCTAGCCAGAGTTAATTGGAAGGGGAGCCGAGCATGGAAGACCACGGAGCTATAATGGCAGGAATGTATGTTGGATAATTCGGAGGATATCAGAAATTCTCCCAAAAACAATGAAACATTCTCATGGGAGGCCAAGGCAGCCATGAGTGATAAGGCAGCGAACCAAAAGAGAAAACGTACAATCTGGTGAAGATGATTGGGAATCGAGAGAATTCATTGGCTCTGAAACTACATAAGGCTGGTATCACTGACACTACAGAGCTCTTTATCATGGTCAGGGAGAGAAACAGAGGGAAACACATTCACTTTAAACACAGAAGATGGTTTTACTCAAGGAAAAAGATTCATATGGATTAAACAATTGAATAAAATCAGTTAAATGTTTTTACGGATTGTGCCAGATTGGAAACATGACCTCAGCAGAAAGAGAATATGAAAATGAAAGTGTTACCACATCAGAAACCAGAGTAGATCGCTGAGTACTGGGCTGATGGGTGAAAGGGTGTCGGTGTGAACGAGGGGACATACAGCAGAATTGCACTTCAGATATTGAAATTCAGCTCAAAACTCCGTATTCACTTTGTGCTGTAGAACACAGCAGCACGAGAAGCAGAATACCATTCAACCACCACCTGCAATATCTTACCCAGGGATAATCTCCTCAGTCTGCCATTACAATCAACACGATCTGTGTATCAGGAATGACTGTGGGTGAACATGTCAGGGTCAGACCACGTGAACCTAAAACTGCTTTTCGCATCAGACAGTCACGGAAGCTGGGCGGAAGTGAAGTCAGAGCGCAAAGCCCATCGGGAAGGTAAGTGATTGTTATTTAAGTGGAAGTGACTATGCCACAGTTGAAGAGGGTGAAGACATGACTGCCAAGCTGGTTCAGTGTGCTACGTGCTTGATGTGGGAGGTCAATGACTCTGGTGTGTCTGGCTCGTATAAGTGTGGAAAGTGTGTGCACGTTCAGCTACTGACAGAGCATATTGCAGCACGAATGAAAGAATTCGGGGGCTTTAGGCTCATCCGAGAAAACGAGATCTTTCTGGACAAGACCTTCAGCGAGGTTATTACACCAATCGTACCCGAAGAGAGCAGATGATGAGGAAGGCAGAGAGGAGACAGGTGCAAAAGACACTGGGGAAATACCTGTCAGGAACAAGTTGAGTCTTTTGGAAACAGTAGAGACAGATGACACTGCCAGTCCGTGAGGCGGCCAGGTCTGTCAATCAAAAGTTGGCGTGGAGACAGAGCGGAAGAGTCGGACAGAGCTGTGTTAACTGGGGACTCCATAGTCAGAGGAACTGACTGGGTTTTTGTGGCAGCAGATGGGGTGTTGCCTTCTTGGTGCCAGGATTAAAGACATCACAGACGGAGTGCAGGAAATCCTCAAGGACGAAGGTGAAGAGCCAGAAGTGGTGGTAAATGTCGGCACAAATGATGTCAGGAAGAAGAGGAGGAAGATACTGCAGCGGGACTTCGGAGAACTCGGAAGAAGGCTGAAAAGCAGGACGTCCAAGGTGGTTATCTCCGGTTTGCTTCCAGTTCCTCGGGCTGGTGAGGCCAGAAATAGAGAGATAATGGATTTGAACAAGTGGCTGGGGAACTGGTGCAGGAAGCAAGGATTTAAATTCTTGGATCACTGGGGTATGTTTTGTGATAAGCATAAATTCTACAAGAGAGACGGTTGGCACCTTAATAGGTTATGGATTAGCATTCTGGCAGGCAGGTTTGCTATTGCAACACAGCTACATTTAAAATAAGTAGCGGGGGGGGGGGGGGGAGGGGACAAACTGGATGTTTAAGAAGGAAATTGGAGGGAAAATTTGAACAAGTGAAGTCATTAAAGACAACTGTATCAATGAGGCAGAAAACTCAGAAAGCGATCATGCTGTAAGGTTGAGTGAAATAGGAGTTGATGGGAAGGGTGAGGGCAGTAAAACATTAAAAATACTATATATGAATGCACCAAGCATTAGAAATAAGATCGTTGAGGTTGAGGCTCTTTTGGAAATTGGCAGATACGATATTGTGAGGATAACTGAGACATGGATTCAAGTGTGTTAGGTCTAAAGGTTGATAAGTCCACGGGGCACGATGGTCTTCATCGCAGGGTACTGAAGGAGTTGGCTCGAGAAAGCGTGGATGCGTGGTGATTATTTTCCAGAGTTCGATAGATTCGGGATCAGTTCCTGTGGATTTGAGGGTGGCTAATGTTATACCACTTTTTAAGAAAGGTGGGAGAGAGAAAGCAGGAAATTATAGAGCAGTTAGTCTGATCTCGGTGGTGGGAAAGATGCTGGAGTCTATTATAAAGGATCAAATTACGGCATATCTGGATAGTAGTAACAGGATAGGACAGAGTCAGCATGGATTTATGAAGGGGAAATCATGCTTGACTAGTCTTCTTGAATTTTTTGAGGATGCAACTCTGAAGATGGACGAGTGAGATCCAGTAGATGTAGTGTACCTGGACTTTCAGAAAGCTTTTGATAAAGTCCCACACAGGAGGTTAGTGAGCAAAATTAGGGCGCATTGTATTGGGGGCAAAGTACTAGATTGAATTGAAAATTGTTTGGCTGATAGGAAATAAAGCTGAAAATGTGTTGCTGGTTAAAGCACAGCAGGTTAGGCAGCATCCAAGGACAGGAAATTCGACGTTTCGGGCCCAGAGCCCTTCATCAGGAATGAGGAGAATGTAGGGCTCTGATGAAGGGCTCTGGCCCGAGACGTCGAATTTCCTGTTCCTTGGATGCTGCCTAACCTGCTGTGCTTTAACCAGCAACACATTTTCAGCTCTGATCTCCAGCATCTACAGACCTCACTTTTTACTTACTGAAAGGAAATAAAGGATAGTGATAAACGGCTCCATTTAAGAATGACAGGCAGTGTCCAGTGGGGTACCACAGGGATCTGTGCTGGGACCGCAGCTTTTTACAATATATGTTAATGATATTAAAGATGGTATCAGCAATAACATTAGCAAATTTGCTGATGATACAAAGCTGGGTGGCAGGGTGAAATGCGATGAGGATGTTAAGAGATTACAGGGTGACCTGGACAAGTTAGGTGAGTGGGCAGATGCATGGCAGATGCAGTTTAATGTGGATAAATGTACGGTTATCCATTTTGGTGGCAAGAACAGGAAGGCAGATTCCTACCTAAATGGAATCAATTTAGGTAAAGGGTCAGTACAGAGAGATCTGGGTGTTCTTGTACACCAGTCAATGAAGACAAGCGTGCAGGTACCTCAGGTAGTGAAGAAGGCTAATAGCATGCTGGCCTTCAGAACAAGAGGAATTGAATATAGAATCAAACAGATTCTTCTGCAGCTGTACAGGGCCCTGGTGAGACCACACCTGGAGTACTCTGTGCAGTTCTGGTCTCCAAATTTGAGGAAAGTCATTCTGGCTATTGAGGGAGTGCACCGCAGGTTCACGAGGTCAATTCTGGAATGGCGGGATTACCTTACACTGAAAGACTGAAGCGACTGGGCTTGTATACCCTTGAGTTTAGAAGACTGAGAGGGGATCTGATTGAGACATATAAGATTATGAAAGGATTGGATTCTCTGGCAGCGGGAAACATGTTTCCACTGATGGGTGAGTGCCGAACCAGAGGACACAGCTTAAAAATACGGGGTGGACCATTTAGGACAGAGATGAGGAGAAACTTCTTCACCCAGAGAATGGTGGTTGTGTGGAATGCTCTGCCCCAGAGGGCAGTGGAGGCCCAGTCTCTCGGTTCATTTAAGAAAGAGTTGGATAGAGCTCTCAAAGATAGTAGAATCAAGGGTTATGGAGATAAGGCAGGAAGAAGATTATAATTAGGAATGATCAGCCATGATCATATTGAATGACTCGAAGGGCTGAATGGCCTACTCCTGCACCTATTGTCTGTTGTCGATTGAACCTACATAAGTCTGGCATCACTGACACTACAGAGCTCTTACTCATGGTCAGGGAGAAAAACAGAGGGAAATAAATTCACTTCAAATACAGACGTTAACATTGTGGAAGAGAAACGATTTTGATAATTACTTTAAATGGATTGTGTTAAAGTAACAAATTAGAGGCGTGACACCAGGGAGAGGCCCTCAGCAGAATGAGAAAATGAAAATGCAAGCGTTACCGCATCAGAAACCAGGTTAGGTCATTGAATACAGGGTTGATGGGTGAATGGGTCTCGGTGTGAACTGGGGGACAGTCAGTAGAATTGAATTGTAGATATTGTAACTCACACTGGGTTATCATTTGATTTTGTAGATCACAGCAGCAGCAGAAACAGAATTGTATTCAACGACAATCTGTAACATTTTCCCGACGATAATTCATCAGTCCACCATTACCATTGAGCCGATCCATGGTTCAGTGATGAGTGTGGGTGAACATGCCAGGGTCGGAATCACGTGAACCAAAACCTGTTGACAACCCATTAAAGCTTCTGCAATTAACTGATTACATTCCGACCAGCAGAACTAATGTCTAATGGAGAGGGGAAATGATCCCAAGACTAACTGATGAGATCTAAGCTCTGTCGTCCTGCCAAATGCAAACATAAATGTGGATGGACTATTAAACAATTTACTGGAGCAGACTACTCCACAAATATTCTCATCCGAAATATCGGAACAGCTCTGTACGTCAGTGAAAAAAGTCAAGGATGTGGTGTCTGCACTATCCTCAGCCAGACATGTTGAGGGAATGATGATCCACCTTACACTCATCATGATTCCCACAGAATCACAGATGGTAGTGTTCAAACAATTCGATTTTCTGTCCGTGACGTGAAGAAACAGCTGAACACAAGAGATACGACAAAGGCAATGGGCACTGACCCGTTCCTGAAATAGGACTGAAGATTTGTGCTGCACAACAAGCCGTGTTCCTGGGGAATCCGTTTCATTCCAGCTCCAACTCTGACATCTCCCTGGCAATATAGAAAATTACTCAGCTATGTCCAGTCCGTGAATAGGAGAATAATTACAATCTGACCTTTTACCACACCCTCAGTCGAATCATAACAGTCAAATTGGTGGGAATACTTTTTCATAGTGCTGTCAAGTAGCCCCGAAGTAATCAGGTCAGTGTGGTTTTGGTTAGGTCCCCATGTGGAGATGGTGCTGTAGTGGACATATCATTGGATTACAAATCCAGACTAGGCCAATGCTTTGGCAGCTGGTGGAAGTTAAAAATAATTAATAAAATATCGAGACCGAAAATCTGGTGTCAGTAATAGTGATCTTGTGTCCAATGTTGATTGTTAACATCAATCTCCTACACCAATGTACTTTCAGGAAGTCAATCTCCCGTGCTTTCTTGGTCAGGCCGAAAACACATGGTCTCTGAATCGGCCAAGTGAGACACTCATTCGTATCAAACTACTCTGAGGTCTTAAAGGATAAAACGTGACAGAACATCCGGCATCAGCCTCGTTAAAGGAAAGGGAATGGGAAACACAGTCCTGTTGACCCTGCATAGACATCCTTCCTAACATCTGAGAGCTTGTGACAACATTTAGATTTGGTTAGATTACTTACAGTGTGGAAACAGGCCCTTCGAACCAACAAGTCCACACCGACCCGCCGAATCGCACCCACCCAGACCCATTCACCTGCACCTAACCCTACGGGCAATTTAGCGTGGCCTATTCACCTAACCTGCA
The DNA here is from genome assembly GCF_020745735.1 of Hemiscyllium ocellatum. Lineage (NCBI taxonomy): Eukaryota > Metazoa > Chordata > Chondrichthyes > Orectolobiformes > Hemiscylliidae > Hemiscyllium > Hemiscyllium ocellatum. The sequence continues at coordinate 28,141,158 of NC_083447.1, read as the reverse complement.
CATTTTTGGGCTGTGGCAGGAAACTGGCAGAAAACCACGCAGACACGGAGAGAATGTGCAAACTCCACACAGTCAGTCGCATGTTTCGGGAATGGAACCCGGGTCACTGGCGCTGTGAGACAGTAGTGCTAATCACTGTGCCGCCACGGCTTTTGCACAGAGCTTTCCCACAGATTGCACAGACACATCGGGAGAGGAGGAGGTCATTCAGCACATTGAGCTTTCCCCATGTTATTTCATGGACAAACATCTCCTCAATGCAGTTTTCCCCACACAGTGTTCATATCTCAAAATATGTTTAAACATTATGAAATATAGTGCCTTCGGCCCATCAATATATAGGGAGTTCTCTGACATAAAGTACGATTTGACTGCAATGTGATCCGTGAACCGTTTTCTATAAAGTGAACTATCATCCTTGCTTCAAAGCTGTCACACCCTGTCAGAGGTTTATATATCTCACTGAACTCTCCACACCTTTTCCTCAAGCCCAGTCACCCCAAACTCTGCTCCCACAACTAACCTGTCATCCCAGAGATCAGTCTGGTCATTCTTCACTGCACTCCCTCAATGGCAGGGTTGCCCTTTATGAGGTAAGATACCAAAACTGCACACAACAGTGCACAATGTTAGAGATGGGGTCTCACCAAGGCCCTGTACAGTTGCGTAAATGACCCTTACTTCTGTATTCTAAATCCCCCTGAAATGAAGGTGAATAAATCATTTATCTTCCTACTTGTTTTCTGCTCCTGCAATATTGCTTTCAGTGACTGGTGTACAGGGGGATCCAGATTCTGATCTATGTTGCAGCTCCCACATGCTGGGTGTATGTAGACTGTATACAGCGTGCCAATGCAATTCCCAGTATTGATTTCCGTGTTTAGAACTCACTGCCCGACATGGACTCAGAAGACTGCGCAGAAATAAACAAAAATGCAGCTTAAGTTCATTTACACATCAACATTTTTCAACCAATCCCTTTTCAAATGATAGGCTGAAATTCAATTGATCCTATCAAAGTACACAACCTCTCATCTCTACCATTGCTCTCCATCAGTCAGGTAATTGCCTAGTCACTACACTTGTCTCAATCACCTTGGAGCCCTTTTTTTTACATCCTCCCCATCTAACCACAAGCTGATATCATTTAGTGTTGTCAGCAGACTTGGGAATATTGCAATTGAGCCCCTCAACCAAAGATGTGATGTGTATTGGGAATAGCTGGATGCCAAATCTCGATCCTTGTTATATCCACCAAGCCTTCCATTCAAAAAACATGGTTTTATTCCTACTCAATGCTTCCTGCCAGCTCTCCCATTCTAAAACATTGACAATATGTTAGCCCCAGTCCAACAGTTTTCGAATTTGCACAAAAGGCTTGGGGCTTTATCAGAAATCTTTCTGAGATTCCAGTCGTATTGCGTTGATACCTTCTCCATAATTTTGCGAACAACCACTTTCTCAAATATGATTGCTATTTCATAAACTTCTGTTGACTTTGTCTATGCCCATCAATTTCAGTCCAATATTTTCTCTAAAACGTTTTAGTAAATAATTTCATTCTATTCCCTTTTTCGCACCAGACTAAAGTTCGCCAGTATTGCGAGGAAGTTTTATTTTTGTTTTTTTTTTCTTCTTCTGCGAAGGCATAACTGAAGTATTTGCTCCAATGAGGATGTGCTATTTGCCTGTCCTCAGTTATCTGGTATCAGACTGGAAGGAAGATGCACCTTTTTCTCTTAATTTCGCCACTGATGTATTTTCAGAAGATATTACAAGTTCACTCATATACACTTTGATTAGATATTCTTCAGAAACCCTTCAATTCCTATCTTAAGCTACCGAATGATTGACCTTTCACAGCCATACAATCGCAGAAGCACAGACTCTGTACCATCATATTTACAGCACGGTCTACATTAGCCCCTCTTTCCAACAAAAAACCCGTCACTATGAATCTTATGACATTTCAGCTGCACAATCATGTATTTTCTAATGGCTTTGAGGTTACCATAACAATTCCCCTCTCACGAAGTGCATCCCAAACCCCAACTTACCTTGGATGAAAAACAGTCGTCAAATCCTCAGTAAGCCTCAAACCCTTTACTTTAAAACTGTGTCCCTTTGACTAAAAGGACTAGCTGCTGTCTATCCACCCCGAACATGTCCATCGTAATCTTATCCTCCTGAGTCACGTCCCCCTCAGCCTTCTCTGCTCCAAACTAAACAACCCGAGCTTATCTTGCCTCTCTCCTTATCTGATATACTCCATCCAAGGGAACATCCTGGTGAATCTCCTCAGCAACCCCTCCAGTGCAATCTCATCCTTGTTGTAATGTAGCTTCCAGAACGACACACAGCATTCCATCTTGGCCTAACGAAAGTTCCACATATCTCTTATAATCTATGCTTCGATGTGTGAAGGCTCCCGAACGCTTTCTCAAATTGTGTGTTACGCTGTCCAACCACATTTATTGATATGTGGAGAAAAACCCTCTGAGCTTCCTCGTGTGCTGCCATTCATTGAGCCCAACCCTGCCTGGTTCCTTCTTCCAAAGCGCATGACCTCATATTTATCAGGCTTATATTCCATCTGTCATTGATGAGACCATCTGACCATTCCATCTGTATCTTCCTGTAACATAAGGCCTTCCTCCTCAGTGCCAATTACCCAGCCAGTCTTTGTATCAAACACAAACTTACTTATGACACCCCCCCCCCATCATCCCTCGTCCATATTCACAGCTACATCCTTAATGATAAAGTTTAAAATCAGGAAACATCAGTTTATAGTCCAACAGTTTTATTTGGAGGCACGAGATTTTGAAGCGCTGCATCTTCATCAGGTGGTTGTGCACTTTGATGAAGCACTTCGAAAGATAGTCCCACCGAAAAAATCTTTTGGAGTATAACTTGGTGGTATGCAATTTTTAGCTTTGTCCACCCCAGTCCAATACCAACACCTCCGAATCACAAATGTTAAGAGACACAGCACTGATCCCCTTGGTCCACCATTAGACACTAGCCTCCAATTGCACAAACAGCCTTCTACCACCTCCGTCTGTCTCCTACCACTAACGTTGATTTGGATGCAACTTGGCAAGTCACTATTGAGCCTTACCTGTTTCCTGATTATTCTGTTCCGCTGGACACACTTGGAGAATATCTGGAGATTCTCCCTAATCTTGCCTGCCCGTAGGTTTCCATGCCCCTGTGTTAGTTAGTCCCCTTGAAGTGAAGAATTTCCATCTTATTGCAGTCTTAACTGGCCTGTCACAGATCCTGCCATTATTTGCCTTGAATGTGGAATAGACAGCGAGGGAAGCGTTCTGTTAATTGCCAACTTGTCATATGATTTGTGAATTTTCTAAATTTCACTGTGACCTGCCTCTCATTCTTTGAAACTATCGAGAACACAGGCCGAGTTTCCACATCAGGCAATCTCACCATCTGAGGGATTAATCTGGAGAATGTCCATTGCACTTCCTCTGTGGTCAGTATATTCTTTCTGAGATTCGATCACCAAAATTGTACATAATACTCCGGGTACAGTCCTATCAACACGCTGTGAAACTGCTTCAACATATCTTTATATCAATGTTCTGACTCTCTTAAATGAAGGCGAACCAAACTTTAACTTTCCACTTACATGTATTCCTCCAAATACCCTTCACATTCATTGCATTTACGAACTTACTGACATCTTCTAGAAACACCAGTATATGCCACGTCTACTGTTTCCCCATTATCTATGCTGTAAGAAACAACTTCAAACAATTCCGAAGTTTATCAAGTATGATTTCTCTATCAGAAATGCTTGCTGATTCTCTGCATTATTGCTGTTAAATTCTAAATAACAAAATGTCATTCTGTGCAATAGATTCCAACAGTTTCACTACAACTCTCAAGTTAACTGATCTGCAATTCTCCACACTATGTCTTTTTCCCTTTATCTGTTTGGATCACTTTCATTCATCTATAGTGCTTGTTTCACATTTATCCACAATAGTTTCTGGTCTCTGCAGAATGTGCTGACAAATAAAACACCGTCATCGACAGTGCAATTAAGAAATTCGTGATTTATTTCCGACATTTTGATAGGAAGTACATCTGTTTCGTCAGACTTAGCAATGCTCAATCCAGCTCCATGTTCAAGTACTACCTTGTTACTGATATAAAATGACGTTATGTCTTTTGCTCCAGGAGTCCGATATGATCACTTGGTATTACTGGGGGATTTTCTGGATCTTCCTCCATGAAGACAGATGCAATGTAACGAATTGTTTTCTTGGCCTTTTCCCTGTTCTCCACAATGACCTCTCCTTTCCCGATTACAAATTTCCACATTTGACCTTGCTTTTATTTTGTTTCCTTTGAAATATAGATGCAGATTAATGCCGTCTTTATGTTGCAGTTTGTTAGCATGTATGTTCTCTTTTTGATTTCCTTTTCAGTTTCATGACCTTCCATTGTTGGATCGTTAATTTCTGAGAATTCTCAGGTTTCCACAATATCTGAAATTCTTCTGAAGTCACTTCCTCTGATTAACATATTTTCTAATTTGTTACTTTAACCATCATTGAGTCACTTTCTCACTCTTTGGTGTTCGTACCTGAAATAAATAGACTTATGTTTCAGACTTTGCAGTATTTCTAAAAACTCCTGGTCCTGGCCAGATCAATTCAGGAACACCACAGGAGGATAGGAGGATAGAGTAGAAATTGCGGGAGCACTGCTTGTCTCTTTTCTATCACCGCTGGCCAACGAGTGAGGTCCGGGACAATTGGAATGTAGCGAATGCTGAGCCCGTATTCAAGAAATGCTACAAAGATAAATTTGGGAACTTAAAGTCCAGTAATCCTAAAAGCTAGTGGGTAGGTTACTTTGAAGATTCGGAGAGATTGGATATACATGCATTTAGAAAGACAGGGTGTGGTGTGGAGTAAGATTGGAATGGTGCTGGAAAAGCAGAGCTGGCCAGGTAGCCTTCGAGGAACAGGCAAATCGATGTTTCGGGCAAAAGCCCTTCATCTAATTCAGCACTGGAGTTTATGCAAGGGAGATCATGGCTCACAATTTTGCTGGAGTTCTTTGCTCAAGTGACCAGCAACATTGAGGAAGTCCGGGTGGTATACGTAGTTTGGATGAACTCCAGTCAGGCATTCAAAAAGATTCCACATGGTCCGCCACTCTGGAAGGTTAGATCACACGGAATTGAGGGGAGGTGGCAAATTAGGTACAAAATTGCCTTGATGGTAGGAAGCAGAGAGTAATAGTGGAAACATGCTGGTAAGACTGGAGGCCTGTGAATACTGGAATGCCTCAGGGGTTGATGCTGGGAAATCATATATCTATGATTTACGTGAGAATCTACAGGCAGGATTTGTAAGTTTGAAGAAAGCACTAAATCAAGCGGCATCATGGAGAGTGAGTAAGGTTATCAGAAATTTCAGGAATTACAGCAGAGAAATGGCAAATGGATTTTAATATAGATCAATGCAAGTTCTTGCATTTTAGAAAGCCAAATCAAGTTTGGAGTTTCATGGTGAATGGTTGGGTCCTAAGGACTGTAGTGTGACAGAGGGACCTTGGAATTCAGGTGCATGGTTCTCTGAAAGTTGATTCAGCGGTAGACAGTGAAGAAAGATTTTGCACACTGGCCTTAATCTGTTTATTTCCTTGTAAATATTTTCTGCACTCTTTCCACTTTAATAACGTCCTTCCTATAGCAAAGTGAGAAAAAAAACTGAACATGACGCTACCAATATGGCCTCACCAGCATCCTGTATAGAAATTCGGGAGTTATGTTGCAGTTATACAGGATGCTGGTGAGGCCATATTGGTAGCGTTATGTTCAGTTTTGTTCACTTTGCTATAGGAAGGATGGTATTAAACTGGAAAGACTGCAGAAAATATTTGCAAGGATGTTGCCAAGGTCTCAATGGTCTGAGTTATAGAAAGAGGTTGGACAAGCTGGGACTTTTTACTTTTGTGTGCAAGAGACTGAGGGAGGATCATATTGAAATTTATAAAAACATGTCAGGCATGGGGGTTTGACAAGAGAGCATCAGTTTAAGGTCAGAGGGGACACAATAAAAGGGAACCTGAGGAACAACTTTTTAACACTGGGGCTGTTACGCATATGGAATGAGAAGTGGTTGAGGCGGATACATTAACAAAATTTAAAAGGCATTCGAACAAACACACGGATAGGAAAGGATTGGAAGGATACGGGGCAATGGCAGGGAAATGGGGTTAGCGTGGATGGACACTTTGGTCAGAATGGACCAGTTTGGGCTGATGGGACGGTCTCAGTGCTGTCGGACTCTATGACTCTAACAACCATTGCTTGTTGCCCCCTGAATGTTATATTGTACTTTGCAAATTCACTGAAGATATCTTGAAACTCTAGTCTCCAGTCTTCCACGATGTTTGACTAGAATTCTATAACGTATTCAGACACCGTGTAAAATGCATCTTATAAATGCCATTATTCCTGAAAAGCTGCTTCAAACCAAGGTTAATATATCGTCCTTCTGACCACACAACACCAAATCCAAAATAACCGGCTCTCTAGTTTGCTTCACAACATACTATTCAACCTACCTCATATACACTTACGGAACTTATTTTTTCACTGCTTCAGCTGTCATAGTTAATACAGTCTAGATACAACTTGAAACCATCCAATAAGACTGCGGTGTCCTAAATAGTTGCCTATCTAATTTCCAGAGCATATGATGTTTCGACTTTCTGCTACCGTTTTGGTTTCGATATATAACACACCAACATGTGCTTCTCCTTGCTATCTGTAAGCTCTACCTGAACTGATTGAGGGACAGGTCTGTGTCATAATTCGTGACCGACTTGGACAAGACATTCGGGTAGGCTCACCTCGAAGCTGAGATGATCTGAAGAAACATCCCACAATACTGGGCAAGCAACAATATCCTCCTCGCTCTATTAGGATAAGAGTTACCATATACTCTCTGCTCCCTCCCACTCACTGTATATCTGCTACAGCACCTAACCCCGAACAAGGTTCACGCTCTGTCTCCAAAAAAGGCTCAGGCACTACCACTCTCACTATTGAATTCAGCAACTAATCATACTATATGGAGTCAACACTGTCGACTACTCATTCCAGACACCTCACAACTCCCTCCACCTACACCAGCACATATCGCCAGGTCACCCATTCCCACTCTCCCTCCATCCCTTTCTCCCATTCCAGGAGAAACAGCCTGAATAGGATAGAAAGGGCCAAGCCGGGTAATAGAGTGCCCGATATGCTTTCCTTCACTCTCCTCCCCACGTCATGTCTTCAAATTATAAAGCGGGAACACTTTTTTTGCGATTGGAAGGAATTGTGTACAACAAGAGCAATGACGCACCTGCATAAAATCCATAATCAGGTTTTCCAGAGAATGTTCAGGAGATTGCACATGGTCCAGTTTGGTATTCAGTTGACATTATTGTATGTTCCAACACAGAGACGGAGAAAACTGTTCCCTGTCTGAGAAGAAGCAGCCAATTGATCTCTCTCTCTTACTTTGTTCCGCCAGATAGCAAAGTGTGAGACCATAAAATCCTCGCGTCATCTTTACTACTTCTGAAGGATTCCTGGTGAGGATTCATTGGAATCTCTCCGCTGCCTGAAAAGAAGTGAATTCAGCCAAATTCCACTCTTCCAGAAAGAAATCCCACTACCAGTAGCTTGTGTGAGAAGAATAACTTCAAGTGCAGAATAATATTTGGGCCACTCTATCATTTTACCATTTGTTTTGAGTGCAAATTTCTGTGTCTCACATTTTTCTAGAAAATGGCCTGGTCTGAGACCTAAATTATTTGCACAGCACTCAACTGGCAGCAATAAGATAGGTGTACCCAGTGGAGGAGTGGGACTGGACAAGAACATAATGATCCTCCAACATTTGTTGGAACACAAATGAGAAATTTTCAAAGGGCTGTTCAAGTGGAAATTCCCTTCCCCAGAGGACTGTGTGCCTGGATGTTCGCATTTATTCAAAGTTGTTTTTGTTATGTAGTAAAATGGTATACAGAGGGAAACGTGCTCCTGTGACCAAAAGCACATGGAGCGGTGACAAAGTATCTAATATCCCAGTCCTGCTGCTCAGTCTTGTGTTGCTATGTTCTATTTAACCCCTACAACTCCTACAAGGAGCAGATGGAGGCCACTTGCTCCAAACACCTGGTCAACAGTAACACAGAATCTCATCAGTCCCTCAAGACTGTCACACATGGTTTGGTGTCTGTTGGAAAATGTTATCTGGTTCGAAAGACGCCTCTGATCTCTTTACAGAGTGTTTCCTCTCTGCAACTTGTAGTTCATTTGTCGGTGATATCATAGACCCAGATTCACCGTGAATACAGTCCCCATACCTCAACCAGAGGTGACTCACGAAATACTTTACTCTCACTGATTGCAACGTTCGATAAAAGAACATTCAGGAAAATTACAGCCATTAACTTTGCAATTACTGGATATGAGGACAAAATGAAGAGGATCAGGTAATTCGGATGATCAAGCCATTGCATGACATTATGGCTGATATACTGTTGACAGTAACTCCTCTTTAATGCCCAATTCTTCACCCCTTAGTTCTCTGACAGATCAAAAATCCATCTACCTCCTCTTTAAATGCTTTAAGTGATATAGATCCCCGAACTTTCTAGCCCACATAATTCCTGACAGTGATTACCTCCTGTGAGAGGAAAGCTCTCCCTACACATAAACCGTCACCTATTGATATGAACAAGAGGCGAATACGGGCTTAGGAAAGAGTGAATGGCTTTGATATCAAAGCAGTATTTGACTGAGGATGGCATCGGGTCCACCTACTTATTTGAGCTAAATGTGGATCAGGTGTAACCTTCTCACTGGACGAGGTCTTTTAGAACACAAATAAAGAGATTTGGCGTCAGTCGCCAACAATCCTCTCAGTCCCAGGACATCTCTACAAAAGGTCTTCTGGTTAGCCTCCTCAGCACAACTATCTTCAGCTGCTCCATCAATGTATTTTCCTAGCATAAGATCTGAAGTAGGTATGATGACTGAAGATCACAGAATGTTCAGAACATTTCGTCCCCCATCAGCTCCTGAACCATTCTGTGTCCATGTGCAGCAACACCCGGACAGCATTCCGGTTTGTGCTTATAAAGTGTCAGTAACATTTATGTAACAGCATGGCCAGACACTGCACATTCCCACAGTTAAAAGAGGAGCTCATTCAGCATCTCAAGCTGGTTGCATACGGGTATGAGCTAGCATTCAGAAACAGGAAGAGTGACGTACTTTCATTCCTCCTGCCTGTTATGCTGGAAGAAGAGTGGTCTGTTCAGTGCATCGAGCTGTTAAACAGGTGCAGACAGAGCCCAATCAAGCCCTTAAACATGTTCGATGAGACCAGGAGGAGGATATTCATCCCCACGAGACAGTTGTACAGGAAAAAGAGGGGGTCACTGATATTCTAACATTACAAACAAATGAAACTCTGACTGCACTGACAGAGGACTCCATGATGTTAATCATAATTTCCTTGTTTGTAGAACGTGTGCTGCTTTAATATAGTTTGCTGGCATTGAGGAAGGAAGCCAAATCATTTGTGCCAAGTCTCAAGGATGCACTTTCCATCACCGAGAAGACACACCCATGTTCTCCATGGAGGTCAGAATCTGGTGGGAATAGTTCACTGTTTTAGTATGAAGGTATCGTGGCTGATGTAGGGATTGTGGATAACGAGACTTTCAGTGCAGGACCCATGCACGAAATGTACTGTATTAATGTGGGGAGAGTTTATTCAAAGACTGGCGCTCTGTCTCTCTCATGCGACATAGGGATTGGGTGTGGAGTGAGGGGAATATTCTCAGAGGCTTTTAAACTGTCTACAATCATGCAACCCGAGTAAAAAAGAAGCCATGGAATTTTTCACTGGATCAATGTCTACTTAGAACATCGTGAGTGACTGTCCGTCCCCCCAAGTTTCAATGCAATCGCCTCTCATTCTCTCACAACGCCAGAGATTAATCTTCACTGTCTCCTCATGGTACCATAATCCCATGGATTAGTCTGGTGAAACTTAATTGCACTCTCTCTCTGTGGCAAGGAGATCATTCCTTATAAAGGGGAGAAAGTCTGTCCACAGTGTCCCAAACACTGCCTCAACAACACTCTCAGCGATGATCACAATAACTCTTTTTCCTTTTAGACATCTCCACTTCTTTCCTGTGACGTAGTTAGACTTTCCTTCTCTCTACGATGCTGGAAAGAGTTAACCCTTTTATAAATAATGTGTTTTTGCTGCTATCGGGATTATGGATAACATGACGTTCATTGTAGGATCAGGCACCAATTGAACTGTATTATAGTTGGGAGAGTTCATTCAAAAGCCTGAACCTCTCTCTCTCTCTCTCTCTCTCTCTCTCTCTCTCTCTCTCTCTCTCTCTCTCTCTCTCTCTCTCTCTCTCTCTCTCTCTCTCTCTCTCTCTCTCTCTCTCTCTCTCTCTCTCTCTCTCTCTCTCTCTATATATATATATATATATCCCCCGCCCCCTCTTTCTCAACTATTTCTCTCTCTGTCTCAGTTGAAATAGGGAATGGGGGTGGTTGGGTGAAAGGTTCTCAGAGGCTCTTAAATTATCGAGAATCATGTAACATGAGTGAAAAAAACCATGGAAATTATTGCCTATCAGTGTCTGTTTAGAACATCATGAGTGATTGTCCATGTTCAATGTTCAATGCAATCACCTCTTATTCTCTCACTGAGCTTCACTCACTGCTCATAGTGCCATCATCCCAGGCATTAGTCTGGTGAAACGTGAGAGAAAGTCTATCCACAGTACCTCAAATAGTGCCTCAACGACATTCTTCGGGATTTTCAAAAAACATCCTTTCGCTCACTTAGACATCGCCATTTCTTTCCTGTGCCACAAAAAGCCATTTCTTCGCTATGCACTACGACAGACATGGAATTTATAAATCCCTTAGATCTGTACATCAACATCAATAAAGCCAGCACCAGAGATGCCTATGAAGATGTGCATCACTCTCGGGGAGAATTTTAATGAGATTGAATGCACCTAAAATAGAGGATGATCACATACCTGAATGGAAATGAGATGTAGCAATGCAGAAAACAGGCAGAGAAAGGGAGCTATCTTTTCCTTTGTTCTTCTCTCACAGGATATATGAAGCCCTGGCCAGGGCAGCATGCTATGCAGACCTTGAACTGAGTGGCTGGTTCAGCTGTTCCACATTCAGAGTAAAACACATTGCTGTGGGTTTGTAGTGTCACAACACAGCATAAATCGTCCTGCTTAATTAAAACCAGCATCAGAGGAAAAGATTTATCGCATGCAGTCATCTGTGATAATTCTAGAGTCCAAATCTCTTTAAAGTAAAAATTAACAACTTTGTTTCTTAAATTACAACAGAGAATAATAAACGAACGACTATTTACAACTTCTTCCTCTAACCTGTCTTAGACCTTCCCCCTCCACAATACTACTCCGATTAGACTCCTAATTAAGATTTAAGAAACAAAGTTTCTTATCTCAAAACCAGGAAGCTTTCGGTTCTTCTCCATATCCCTATCTTATTTTCTTCTTGGGGACTCTGCTTCACCAGTTACTAATCAATAAAGACACCTATAGGAGAGCTATTTTTCAGGCAGTCTTTGCAGGCAGATAGCTTGGCGGTTCTCCTCTCAACTGTTCAATTTTCCATGGTCTTGTACCGCCAAACTATTGGATTGTATCATTGGCTGTTCAGATTGTCAATATAATAAATTGAAACTTGGTTTGAAGGTGGGTATTTTGGGGTATAATTTAAAATGTTTTGCTGAATTTGTTTCGAGATAATGAGCTAATTGGGTTGTTCGACCAAATGTTTCATTACATCTATTTTTCAGAACTCTTGCTGCTGTTAGGTAGTTATTGTTGGTTTTTAATTCCCTCCAAGTTACAGTACACCCATGTGTTTATCACAGAAGTCACACGGAAACCTGACGAGGGAAGCATGACACATTGACTTCCCTAAAGTACTTGAGGCAAGAGATGGGTTATTATAACAAATGATAATGATTGCTTTTAAGTTCTACCAATTTCCTTCATGAGATATCAACAGACTATCATTCTGTGGTTCTATATAGTGAATCAATGGCTTGACCACCATAAACTTGTTCAAAGAACATGTTATACATCCTCAAGAGCAATTATTTAGTGAAGGACATGTGGTTAGAAGGAAGTTTAAACTGTTGCATCCGGATCATACAAAGGCACAAATAATGGTGTATTCAGAAGTTGCACTGAGACTGAGGAAGAGACTGGAATATCATGATGGTGGTAATGGAAAGGATTGGTGAGTGGGGAGGGCATGGAGATGTAAATCTGTGAAGGATAAAATGGATTATGGAGTTTGAGAACATTCTGGTTCCTTCTCACATATCAATGAGTAATTTATAAATAATAGTTTGTTAGTTATAATTTATAAGGAAATGAATTTTGGTTTGGTACTGAAGACATTGACTTGCACTTTCCAAAATGTATGTATCAACCTGGTTTAGTAGACAAATATAAATACTTACCAGGAACACCAACTATCGCGAGGATGGAATAGTAACCACCTTGAATAATCCAAAGGATATCCTGGTTCAGATATGCCAATGGTATCCAAGGCCGAGAAAGCCAATCAAGACCCTGTCCATTGTTTGGACATTCCAGACTAATGTTCTCAGATTCTGATCCATTGTTGGAACATTCCAATCCATGGTCCCCAGATTATGAACCATTATTTTAACGTTCCTGTCTAATGTTCTTAGATTCTGATCTCCCCCCACCCCCAACCGAGCTGCTGATCCGTGTTAGTCCTGTAAGTGATGTTGCTAATTAAACTGTGGGATTACACATTGAATAGAGCCCACTTGTCTTTCAACGATGACAACTCTCTTCTGTGATAATTAGGATTCACGGAGATGGTCATTAATCACAATCGCTGAACAAATAGCTCCATTTAACCCCTTTGATTCAATATTGATTTTATTAAAATTCAAAATAACGTTTAAAATTTACTCATTTAGCTTGGGATATGTAGGGGTTGCTGACGTAATGAATATTAGAGGTGGTAGATTGAATGCATGTAATCATTCAACCTGCCTTGGATATGGGAGTAATGTCAAAGGATTGTCAGTTATTACAGACAAATGGCATGGATATGTTAACAGAGAATATGATGTGACACACAATTCAGATGGTTAGTCGAGGATTAGAGAGTCAGGTGAGGGTCATGCTGTTAATGTTGTCGATGTCAGTAAACTGTGATTAAGTACCATGCATTGGCTTTCATTTTCAGTGCGATTATGTCATTGGGGACATGGCTGCAGAGACTGGAGGGCGGCAACATGATATTTCCCAGTCATCAGTATTGGGATGTTACTCTTTATGAATCATAAGAAGATCAAATTCCAGGATACATATCCAATGAGGAATGAGGAGAGCCAATATTAACCATACGACCAGAAGACATTGGAGCAGAAATTTGGCCTTTCAGCCCATTGAGCCTTTCAGCCATTCAATGATGGCTGTTAAGCTTCTCAACCCCTTTCTTCCGCGTTCTATCTGTAACCCTTCATCTCTTTTACAATCAAGAACCTATCTGTCTTACTCTTAAATATACTCAATGACCTGGCATCAACAGCCTTCTGTAGCAGTGAATTCCCTAGAATCACCACTCTCTGGCTGAAGAGGTTCGTCTTTATCTGTGTTTGAAAAGGTCTTCTCTTTACTCTGTTCCCTTGGTCCTAGTCTCACCTCTATTGAAAACATCTTCCCAACATCCACCCTGTCCAGGTCATTGAATATTATGTAAGTTTTAATTAGACCTCCTAACATCCTTCTTTACACTATCGAATATAATCTCAGCGCCCTCAGATGTTCTTCATATGTTAAGCTTTTCATTCCTGGGACCACTTTCGTGAATCTTATCAGAAAATGCTCCCGGCCAGTACATCCTCCCTGAGATATGTGACCCAAAACTGTGTACAATAATCCAAATGTAGCATGGCCAAAATCTTATAGAGCTTCAGATGTACATCCCTGCATTTATATTCAAGGCTTCTTGAAATAAATGGAATGACTTTGTTTACCTTCCCAACTGCTGACAACCTGCAGGTTTACCTTTCAAGATTCTTGAACTAGCAACCCCACCCCCAAACTTCTTAACTTGCTCGCTATTTAGAAAATAGTCCATGCCTTTATTTCTCCTAGCAAACTGCATGACCTCACACTTACCCACGTTATACTCCACCTGCCATTTCTTTGCTCAGTCCCCTACCCTGTGCAAATCCTTCAGCAGGAGAAAGTGAGGACCGCAGGTGCTGGAGATCAGAGTCAAAAAGTGTGGTGCGAGAAAAGCACAGCCAGTCATGCGGACTCTGAGGATTACGACATTCAACGTTTCAGTCATAAAACCTTTATCAGTAATGAAGTGGGTGGGCGGAAAGGGCTTGAGAGATGAATGAAAGGGACTGAGAGGAAGGTAGTTTGGAAAGTGGTGGCTAAATGAAGATGAAAGGTGAGAGTGGAAAGTGGAGTGGATAGATGGGAAGGAAGATAGACAGGTAGGGCAGTTCAACAGGCTGTGCTCAATTGGAGGGTTAGATCTGGGATAAGGTGGAGGGAGGGAGATGAGGAAACTGGTGGCATTGCGCTAGATACCGTGTGGTTGAAGGGTCAAGGTGGAAGACGATGCTCTCTTCCTCCAGACGTCTGGTGGCTAGAATGTGGCAGTGAAGGAGGCCAAGAACTTGCATGTCCTTGAAGGAGTGGTAGGAGGAGGCGAAGTATTCAGCCACAGGGACGTGGGATTGTTGAGTCTGTGACGGAGACTGTTCCCTGAACCTTTTTGCAAGTTGAGGTCCTGTCTCCCCAATGGAGAGGAGACCAAGAGCAATGGACAGAGTAGATGAGGTGTTTGGATTCACAGAATATTCTCTGCCTAATGTAGAAGGATCCTTTGGGGCCTTGAATGGAGGTGAGGAGGAAGTTGTTGGCACAGGTTTCAGACATTTTGCATTGGCAAGGGAAGGTGCCTGGAGTGGAAAGTGGCTTGTTGCGGTGTGTGGGGGGCGGGGGCGGACGCGTGTACTGAACGAGGGATTCATGAATGGAATGGTCTCTGCAGAATGCTGGTGAGGAGGGAAGAATATCTCTGGTGGTGTGGTCTGACTGATGGTGGCAGAAATGGTGGAGGATGATGCGTTGTATTGTCTGGAAGGTGAGGATCAGAGGAGTGCTAGAGTGTCCTACTGCACCCTCCTGCAGCCGAACCACCTCTTCGATGCTACCTATCCCTCTATATCATCTTTGCACTGTTTGAAACTTATTCAGAATGTCCTCAGTGCCTTCATGTAGACCATTAATGCACAAAGCGAATTTTGTGATCCCAACACTGAGTCTTGGGGAATACAACGTGTCACTGGATGCCATCCTGAGAAGGACACTTTTATCCCCACTCTCTGCTTTCTGTCAGACAGCCATGCATCTATCCAAGCTCGCACCTTGCCTCTTTCAATAGCCTCCTGCCTGGCACCTTATCAAAGGATTTTAGAGAAGCCGGTGGATAACATCTCCTGGTTCTCCTTGGCCAAACCTGATCTTTACTCCCTCAAAGTATTCCAGCAGGTTTGTCAGGTATGACATCCCACTGATGAAACAATGCTGACTTTGCACTATTTTACTAAATTCTTCCAAGTATTCAGAAATCCCACCCTCCACGATGGATTCCAGGATGTTACCTACAACCAAGGTTAGGCTAATCAGTCTGTAATTTTCCATCTTCTGCCTAACTCCCGTATTAAATGGAGTGTTACATTACCAGTTTTTAAGCCTTTCCTGATTTTAGTCATTCCTGCAAGATTACCACTTTCACTTTCACTACCTCTTCAGCTATCTCCCTTACAATGCTGGGGAGTAGTCCATATGGTTCAGGTGATTTATCCAAATTCAAGCCATTCAGTTTTCCAGCATGTTCTCCTTGGTGATGACCACTATACCAGCTCTGCCCTCTCACTCTCTTCAATTTTAGGGAAATCACTCGTGTCTTCCACCATGAAAATTGAAGCAAAGTTCCTCATTCATTTCTTTCTTTTCCACTACTGTCTCTCCAGCATCATTTTCCAGTGGTCCATATTCACTTCTGCCTCACTTTTGCACTTTATCTATCTAAAGAACCTCTTACAGTCTCCTTTCTATTATTCGTTAGCTTACCTCCATATCCAACCTTCTCTGTCTTTTTTTTTGTCCCCGTTAGTCTTTGTAAGTTTCCCAATTCTCTAGTTCCCCACTGCCCCTCACTGCATTATACACTTGCTCTTTTGCTTGTATGCAATCCCTGACTTCCGTCGTCAGCCCTGGCTGCCTCATCCTCCCTGAACCATGCCTCTATTCCTCGGCATGAATCCCTGCTGTGACTCCTGAATTAATCTTGGAATCTGCTGCTATTGCTGTTCCCATGACTTTCATGCTTGACCCCTCTCCCAGTCAATTCTACCCAGCTTCTCCCTTATGCCTCTGTAGTTGCCTTTATTCAGCTGAAATACTGTTACCTCTGATTCTATCTTCTCTTTCTCTCAAATTGCAGAATAAATTCAATCATGTTCTGATTACTGCTTCCGAAGTTTACCTTCCCCCTAATCTCCATTACGAATCCTGCGTCATTAAATGCAGTATCATCTGTTCCCGAGTGGGCTCCACCAGAAGTTTCTCCAAAAGCCATCTCATAAACATTCCTAAAATTCCTTTTCTGTGAACCACTACAAATCTAATGTTACCAGTGCCCCCGCATACTGAAATCACCCATGAGTACTGTACTTTGCCGTTCCTTCACATCTTTTCTATCTCCTGGTCTACCTTGTGCCCCAGGTCCTGACTACTCTTTGGAGCCCTGTACAAGACTTCAACTGTGGTTGTCTTACCTTTGTAGTTCCTCAATTCTACCCACGCAGATTCTACACCATCTGACCTTACTTCCTTTTATACAATTGATTTAATCTCATTTCTTACTAATAATGCAAATCCACTCCCTCTGCCCACGGCCATATCTTTTCGATAGGATAAATATCCTGAAATATTCAGATGCCCATCTCTTCCTACCTGCTGATTTAATTCTGTGCCACAAGCTCATATACCTTATTCATCATACAGCATGCATTCAATTGTAACCTCTTCAGTCCTGCATTAACCGTCCCTCTTCTCATTGTCATTATTTTTTGCAGTGTGCTTGAAGTTTGATATGTTAAACAGCCCCAGATGCTTTATCCTATTTGGGTATGTGCTGAAGATTTTACTAACCTCTCCTGAGTTCTGTACTCTTATCTCGTCTTTTAATTCAGCTTTTCTAATTAAACCCTATACCTGCACACACATCCCCCTCCCCTCCCCCAACCCCCCCACCCCACAACACACACACACACACACTCTCTCTCTCTAATGAGTTTAAAGCTCTGTCTACAGCCTTGGTTAGGATTCACTCAGATTCTGGTCCCAGCACGGTTCAGATGACGACTGTCCCATCGCAGCAGGTCCTTTCTTCCTCAGTAATAAATGTGTTTATTCAACACAAATACAAGGATAAAAAAGCTTTTCTGTATCTACCAAAATATGAAAACTACAAAAAGACAATATTGTTAAAATATACTTGCTATGCGGAACTATATAAATTGTAATGTGAATTACAAAACCATGGAAGTGGTGTGCAAACTTTATCAATCATTATTTGACCCAGAGCTGAGATCCTGATTTCCCCTCTGCCAGTGATTCCCTTCACTGAGATTCCACCCTGCATCTCACGTAGTGTCTACAGGGGCTACAAACTCCTGTTGGCTCAGAATATTTAAATAAATTTACCTTCTCCCTGGAACCAGGCTATTGGTCTATTGGATTGTGTTTCGCTGTCAGCTACTCAGCTCTGGGATGTTATTGGTGATAAATTATCTGGGTGACAGCCAGTATCAGCATGGTGCTCACCGGGTATGGCACCAGACAAAGGGCTTACAGTCTGTGAGAGTTTCTAAAAAACGTTTCTGTATATTTCTCCTCATGCTGTCTCCTGATCTAACTTCACTTTCGTCTGACACGCATTGCTCTCATTCACTCTGTCCCTCCCTTTCTTCACTTTTTTAAATCTCACTTCACTGTCTTTCTCTCTGTTTATTTCTCTCCCTCTCAGTCTAGCTCCGATCATTCCCTCTATTTCCAAGTTGTCAGGTTGGAGAGCTCATGGACACATGGTGGGCTGAATGGCCTCCTTCTGTGTTGTATTAATTCTGAAGTTCTCTGACCCACAGTAACAAGTTTTGGTGCCAGGAGAGACAAGCTGGTCCTGTGATGGACACAGTGGACAATTAACCATTATCTCTTCGTATTGTCTGACATGCAGCAACATTGAAATATCTGTTCAAACAAACAGATTCCTCATATTAAAATCAGCACACTTCAGTCTGCCAGGCCACTGTGTTCAGTACCCTCTGTTTTGTTTTTTCGGTCTTAGCTGTACTGGGATTAGTTTCCAACTCCCCCTCAGTCACTGCACCTTTGGACCTATTGCTGTGGTTGCACACACCCCTCCCGCCACATACTAGTTTAAACCCTCTTAAAGACAATAGCTAACCTGTCTGCCCGGAGATTACTGCCAGTTCAATTCCATCCTGTCCATCTTGTTTATCTCCTACAAACCCGGGAATGCCAATGAGCCACATATCGGAGATTGTTATCAGTTCATGTGCATCCCGTCCTTCTTGTGTGTATCCTATTGACCTGCGAATCCGAATAATACACATATCGTGAATTGCTGCCAGTTCAGGTTCATCCTGTCCTTTTTGTGTATATCCTCCCGACTCGGGAATCCCAAAGATCGACATATCAGAAGTGCTGCCTCCCCGACCCGTGTATTTAACTGCGCTACCTTACAATTTCTAACCTCACTCGCACATGACATATTCTAATAAGGCCAAAATATCCTTCCAGCACAACTCCAGCAAGGCCTTTTCTTTAAACTGATAATAAAAACTTAAGTGTGATGTCAGGAAAGTGAGACCACTGAATCAGTCCAATCACCACCGGATCTGATATTTATCCCCTCCACCAAACCTGTTTGACAAGGTATACGTAAGGGCCATCTATTTGCAGATGGACGAGGATAAACAGAAGATTAGAAAATGTCAGAGCAGATGGATGTAATTCAGCCTGTTTACTCAGCTTTGCTATTCAGTTGGATTCTAGTTATTCTGTTCTTTTCAATGATAGGGTCTTTACCCAGCATCTCCAGCGGGTCAGAAAGTTCCCAGTGTCGTTGTGTGCACAGTCCTGCGAAGGGAGTATCGAGTGCCAGGCAATGGGGTATGGGGAGTCCCAGGGGTGGCATAAGGAAATGCTGCATGTAGTGCCGATCTACTGAGGGAACTGAGAGAGATGCACTGCGCATCCAGGGACACTGCACTCAGCCAAGTGACCGGGCACGATTTCTTAACACCCAGAGGAAACCGCGAACTACGGCTGCTTTTACAAAAACCTGTCACATTTGCTGCATTTCTCAATCGAACAAAAGCAAAAATACTGTAGATGGTAGAAATCTGAAGCAAACACAGAGACGTACTGTGGAGAGAGAAAAGAATTAAGGCTCCCAATGCAGGCACGGAAAGAATGTACAAAGTCCACACAGACAGGGTCCAGAGATTGGAAATGAACCCGAGTCCCAAGCACTGTGAGGCAGCATTGCCTGTATCACCATGCTGCCCAATGCTGGATAATTGGGGATAGTACAGTTAAAAGCATAGATAATGTTCTCCGTGATCGGGATTAAGAGTTCTGAAGGTTGTGTTGCTTACATGGTGCTCTGGTTTGGGATATATCATCTGGGTTGCAGAACTTGGAGCGGGAGGGGAATGATCCAGTGGGCAGGGTCCATGTAGGTACCAACAGCTGGACAAACAAATGACAATGAGAAGAGTGCCGAGTAATACAATACTGATCTGTGCATACAGTATAAGGAATAAGGTAAATGAGCTTGTGACTCATCCATAAATTGGCAGATCCGACATAGTGGGCATTACAGTGACATCGGTGCAAGAGGATCAGGATTGGGAGCAGAATATTCAAGGATATTCATCCTGTGGAAAAGATAGGCAGGTAGGCAGAGAGACACAGTTGTCTGAGTATTAAGAATGGAATTGAATCAATAATCAATAAAACGAAATTAAATAAGGTCAGATGGTGTAGAATCTGTTTCTGTAGAATTGGGGTATCAAAAATGTGAAATAATGCAGTTGGAGTCATATACAGGAAGCTGTGGTGTAAGATAAAACAGGAGCAAGAAAGATCTGTAGGAAAGGCAAAGCTACAGTGATCATGTGGGATTTCATTATACAGGTGGAGTGGGAATTCAGATTGATAGTGGTTGGCAGGAAAATGAATGTGTGGGAGGTGCATGAGATGGCTTTATGGAGCAGTTCGCGCAGGCAGACTAGGTGAGGGGAGCTTAAGGTGACAGTGAACATAATATGATTGAATTTACTCTGCACTTTCAGATGGAGAAGTTAGAATCAAAAGTAATGGTATTAAAGCTGAATAAAGAAAATTACAGTGACATGAGTGAGGAGCTGGGTAGAATTGACTGGGAGACGGGCCCAGCAGGAAAGACAGTGCAACAGCAATGGCAGGAGTTTTTTTGGAGTAATTCAGGATTCAGCAGGGATTTATCCTGAGGAAAAAGAAGCTTGTATTGGGAGGATGGGACAACCATAACTAACTAGGGAAGTTAGGTATAGCAGAAAAGCAAAAGAGAACTGATATAATGTGGCAAAGTGCAGTAGGAAACCTGAGGATTGGAAAGCTTACAAAGACAAAACAGAGGGCAAACAAAATAAAATAAGGAGGGAGATTATTAAATATGGGGGTAAGCTAGCCAGTAATGTAAAAGAAGACTGTAACAGTTTCTTTTGATATATAAAGCATAAAAGAGCGGCAAACGTGAACATTAGACTGCTGGAAAATGATACTGGAGATATAGCAGGAGGGAACGAGAAAATGCCCAAGGGACTGAATAATTACTTTGCATCATTTTTCATGGTGGAAGGCACGAGTAATACCTTAAACATTCAAGAGATTGAGGGCCCAGAACTGAGTATGATGCCGCCCCCCTCCCCAAACCCACCACCACCGCGGAGAACATTCTAGTAAAAATGTAATGGCCCGAAGGTGGGAAAATAACCTTGAGCAGATGGACTACATCCAGTATTATAAGGGAGATAGCTGAAGAGGGAGTGGAGCCAATTGTGGTGATCTTTCAGGAACTACTAGAATAAGGAATGATCCCAGAGCACAGGAAACCTATTAACGTGATACCCCTTTTTAACAAGAGAGTAAGGAAAAAGACAAAAAAAACCCACCATGAATAGTTTAACCTCTGTCGTGGGTAAGATCCTGGAATCTATTGTGAAGGATGAGATTTATGAATACTTGAAAATGTTTGGTGAATTAGGGCAAATTCAGCATGATTTCATCAAGGGGAGTTAATGCCTGACAAATCTATTGGAATTCTCTGAAGAGGAAATTAGCCACTTGACCAAGCACAGCCAATGGATGGTATCCACCTGGAATTCAAGAAGGCCTTTGACAAGGTGTCACACAGGAGATTACTGAGTATGATAAGGGCCCGTGCTGTTAGAGGCAAGGCAGTGCCATGGATAGAAGCTTGTCTGTCTGGCAGGAAGCAGAGAGTGGGGATAAAATAGTATTTTTCAGGATGGCAGCCGGTGACAAGTGGTGATCCAGAATGCTCAGTGTTGGAGTCATAACCTTTTATTGTTATATTAACAATCTAGATGAGGGAATTCAGGGCACACTGGCTAAGTTTGCAAACGATACAAAGATAGGCAGATGGACAGATCATATTGAGGAAGCGGAGAGGATGAACAAGGATTTGGGCAGGTAAAGAGATAGTCAGACGCATTCCAACGTTGGAAAGTGTGAGGTCATGCACTTTGACACGAAGAATAGAGGCATGATCTATTTTCTAAATGGTGAGAAAATTCAGAAATCTGAAGAGCAAAGGGACTTGGGAGTTCTAGTGCAGGGTTCTCTCAAGGTCAGCTTGCAGGTTGAGGCAATAGTTAGGAGGGCAGTTTCCATTATGATTGGGACCGTTAAATATAAGAACTGACCATAGAATGGTGAATCGTTGAAATTTATTGCCATAGAAGGCTGTGGGGGCAGGTCATTGAGTATATTTGACATAGAGATAGATAGTCTTTGATTATCCAGGGGTTAAAGGGTTATGGGGAGAAGGACGGAGAATGGGTTTGAGAAACCTATCGGCGATGATTGAAAGACGGAGCAGACCCGATGGGTTAACTGTCCTAATTTGTGCTCCAATGTCTTATAAACTTCTGTTTTAAACCTTAAGGAAGTACCCTGCATCTCTTAGAAGATAGATTCATGTTCTTCATGAAGGTCAGAAGCTGTTGGGAATAGTTAACTGTTATAGAATGAAGGTATTGTGGCTACTGTCGGGGTGGTGGATAAAATGACATTCAGTGCAGGATCACACACCAACTGCACTGTACTAATGTGAGGAGAGTTTTTTCAAAACTTGGACCTCTTCGTCTCTCTCAATGGGGAGTAGGAGTTGGGGTGGATGGGGGTAACATCCGCCCAGGCACTTAAACTATCCCGAATCATGCATCCTGAGTGAAATAGTAGTCATGGAATTTATCACCTGCCCATTGTCTGTCTCGAATATAAGGAGTGATTGTCCATAACTCTCAGGGTTCAATGCAATCAATTCTTATTCTCTCACAGCGCTACAGATCAACCTTCGCTCACTCCTCATGGTGCCATCATCCCAGGGATTAATCTGGTGGAACTCCTCTTCACTCTCTGTGTGGTAAGGAGATCACTCCTTATAATGGAAAGAAAACCTGTCCACAATACCCCAAATACTGCATCAACAACACTCTCAGGTTTGATCACAATAATTCCTTTCCATCACTTAGCAGGCTCCATTTCTTTCGTGTGAGACAGGAAACCATTCATTTACAATGCACTGCCACTGATGTAGAATTTAAAAATAGCTTCACATCTGTAGGTCAGCAATAATAAAGCCAGCACCAGAGGTGCCCATGGAGATGGACATCACTCTTGGCAGAGACCCAAACACAAAGAATACATCTAAAACGGTGAATGTCTACCTAACTGAATAGAAATGAGCCGTTGGAATATGGGATGCAGGCAGAGGAAGGGAGCTAACTTTCCTTTTGTTCTGCCGTCCCGGAATGGGTGCGACCATGGTCAGGCCAGTATGTTATGCCAAACTTGAATTGAGTGGTTGTTTCAGCTGTTCAACAGGACAATAAATAGTAAAACAAATTGCCGTGGGTTTGTAGTTAAACAGAGACTTGACCAGAGAAGGATGACCCACTGCCTTCTCTCATGGGCATAAGGCAAGCCGGTATCAACAGATTATTATTCTGTGGTTCTAGAATACGAGCCAATGACGTGACCCACCATACACTGTCTGCCCATCTTTCAGATTTTGTGCAGAGAAAAAGTTACACATCTCAAGTGCAATTATTTTCCTTAGGACACGTGGTTAGAATGGGACTTGAAACAGATGTGTCTGGAATTAACAAAGGCAAAAACGTTGGCTTATTCAGGAATTGAACTGAGGCTAAGGAGGAGACTGGGACTCTTCATGGTGATATTGGAAAGGATTGGTATGTGGAGAGGGTATGGAGATGTACACTTTGCAGGAGAAAATGAATCAAAGAGGTTGAGAACAATGTGTTTTACCCTCGCGTATTGGGGAGAAATTTGTAAATAATAGTTTGTTGGTTATAATTTCTAAGGAATTTAATCTTTGATTGAAGCTGAAGATGTTGGCTTGCACCTTTCCAAAATCTGCATATAATGAGCATCAATTCAGTTCAGACCATTTCACTAAACAGACAGAGTGACTTACCAGGAACACCAACTGTAGCAAGGATAGGATAGTAACCAGCTTGAATAACCATCAGTACATCTTCACTCCGCGATGCTAATGATATACAAGGCTGGGAAAGCCAGTACAGACCATAGGATAAAATCCTATCCATTGTTGGGACATTCCAGTCTAATGTTCCCAGATTCCCATCTCTCCTGTCCTTCTCTCTGAAGCTGCTAATCCCTGTTACTGCTGTTGGCCATGCTTCCGCTCATACTATGGGATACAACACTGAAAGCATTCCCTTATTGATCGAAGAGAGGAACTCTCTAAGGACGCATACAATCCACGGAGACTGACATCATTACAATCACTGAACAAGTATCTCCAGTTAACCCCTTTGAATTCAATGCTACTTTATTAACATTCAAAATAACGTTGAACATTTATGCATTCTGGGTGTGATATGGGTATGACTGAAGGAAAGAATGTTGAAGATGGCAGATTGTTTGTGTGTAATCATTCAGTCAGCCTTGGATATGGAGGTAATGCCAGAAATTTAACGAAACATAAACATGTTTCTCTGTTCATATGTACAGAAATAAATCCCATAACTACTGATCAGTCATTGCAAAATCAGTAAAACATTGAGAAAACATCTATCATCCATGATCTGAGAGGAAAATGTGCCAAAAGAAACGTGGGATACAACAAACAGCATGGATACGTTAACAGCGAATTGAACATGACAAACACAGTACAGATTGTTATTCCAGGATCAGAGAGGGTAGCTTGGGTCATGCTGCTGATGTTATCGATGTTAATGAACTGTCATGAAGTGTCACTTCATGGACTTCGATTACATTGTGATTATAATATTGGTGAAAAGACAGAAGATGAAGAGGACTAGGGGACATGGCTAATTGGACTGGGTAGAGGGACAGTCATGTTCCCCAGTTACCAGAATTGCCATGTTACTCTTTATAACTCATATGAAGAACAGATTCAAGAATACATCTACAATGAGGAATTAGCAGAGATAATATTAATGAAATGCGTTTATGCAATATAAAACATAGGAACAAAATGATTTTGTGCACCCACCAATATATGCAACAAAGAGATAAGGTTGTTAAAATACACTCCTGATATTGAGCTATATAAATTGAAATGTGAATATGTGAATTACATCACGAGGAAAGTGGTGTGCAAACTTTATCAATCATTATTTGACCCACAGCTAAGATCGTGATTTCACTTCTGTCAGTTAGTCCCCTTACTGAGATTCTTTGGCCTAGTCTCTCATACAGTATCGGTGTGTGTGGGTGTGGAGAGGGGGTAGAGGTGGGGGCGGGGGGTTCGTGGAGGCAGGGTGGTGGTTTCATTTCCTGCTGCTCTTGGCACAGAATAATTAAAAGCTCTGTTTTCTCCATGGAACCAACCTATTGGCCTAATGGGTTCTGTTTAGCTGTCAGTAACCTAGCCCTGTGATATTTTTGGAAATAAATAATCTGGGATGACAGCCAGTATCAGCATAGTGCTCACAGTGTATGGCGCCCAGACAAAGGGCTTGCCGACCAGAGGAATTTCTAAATAAAGCTTCTAACTTCTGTCTGTCCATATTTATCTAATGTAATGCAGTCTTCTGATCTATCTAATTTCACCCTCATGTAACACCTCTTCCTCTCACACTCAGTTAGTCGCTCCCCTTTCTCTCTGCTCTCAGTTTATCTCGCTTCACTGGCTCTCTCTCTCTCTGCTTACTTCTCTCTCACAAAATCTCTCTTCACACACTGTCTATAACTCCAATTGTGCAGTTCGAGAGCTTGTGACTCCACAATGGGCTGAATGGCCTCCATCTATGCGATAATAATTGAGATTTTGTGACCCACTATAAATACTTCCTGGACAGACATGCTGGTCCGATGACAGAGACAGTGCACAATTACTCATTATCTTTTCCTGCTCTTCACTCGTGTACAGCTGCCTTGAAATGTCTGTTCAAACAAAACAGACTGAATGAAATTCGAGTAGACGAGAAGACCTACGTGACTGTATATTTCAATCAGGATTTAATTAAGGATGAGATTCCAGAAAAACATAAGAAATGAATGAAAAGCAGGGTAACACAAAAAATGGCAGCATGTGGTTCCAATATGTCTCATGGTATTACCAATAGATTATCAATCCAGAAAAATCAGCTCCTGTTCTGTGGTTCCAGGTTGAATCCCGCCACTGCAGATGGTGGAAATTCAATCCAATAATGTAAAAATATCTCTGGAATTAAGAATCTACTGCTGAGAATGAAATCATTGCCGATTGTCAGAAAAGTCCACCTGTTCCCTAATATCCTGCAATGAAGGAATCTTCCATCCGAATGTGGTCTGGCTGACATTCAACTACAGTCCCAAAGAAATGTCATTGACTCCCAATCTTCTCTGAAACTGTCTAATGAGTCATTCAGTTGTACCAATCCCTACAAGATTTCACACAAATGAAACCGGATGGACCAACTGGCATGGAAATGGGCACCGGAAAAGTCAACATTAGAAACATCACTTTCGAACCTGCAGTCTTCCTTCCTAACACCTGATGTCTGGTGCCAACATTGGAACAACTGCCTTACAGACTAGTCAAGAAACAGCCCGACATAGGCTTACTCACGGAATCATACATTACAGAAATAACAGAAATTAAACATGGACAAAAGTGTCTCTTACTGATTACCACGTAACATCATTCCTCAGCTGAATCAGTCATCCTCCATGTTAAACAACACTTGGAGAAAGCATTCACTGTGGCAAGGGCACAAAATGAATTCTGGCCGGGGGATTTCAAAGTCGACTGTCAAGAGTGTTTTTTTTAGATTAGATTACTTACAGTGTGGAAACAAGCCCTTCGGCCCAACAAGTCCACACTGACCCGCCGAAGTGCAACCCACCCATACCCCTACACTTGCCCCTTACCTAATACCTCAGGCAATTTAGCATGGCCAATTCACATGACCCGCACATCTTTAGACTGTGGGAGGAAACCGGAGCACCCGGAGGAAACCCACACAGACACGTGGAGAACGTGCAAATTCCACACAGTCAGTCGCCTGAGTCGGGAATTGAACACCTACTGTTTTGGCAACAGTACGACTGATCATGCTGGTCGGCTCCTCAGGACATAGCTACTAGATTGGGTCAGCAGAAGGTGGGGAGGGAATGAACGAGAGCGTAAAAAAAAACCTGACTTCATCCTTACTCATCTACCAACTGCAGATGTATATGTCCATGACAGTATCGGTAAAAGTGACCACCACACCGTTCTTGTGGAGACGAAGTCTAATATCTCCGTAAGCTCTATTGTGTTGTGTGGCACTATCACCATGCTAAATGGCACAACTTTTAGCAGATCTAGCAACTCAAGACTGTCCGTCCATAAGACACTGTGGACCATCAATAGCAGCAGAACTGTACTCCAGCATAATCTGTAACATCACGGCCCAGCATGTCCCCCACTCAACCATTACCATCAATCAGAGGATTAAGCCTGGTTCAATGGCGAATGCAGGAGGGCATTCCAGGAGCAGAACCAGGAATATATAAAGATAAAATGTTCATCTGCTGAAGCTTCCACGCACAAATACCTGCGTGCCAGATAGCATAAACAGCAAGGGACAGACAGAGCTTAGCGATCACAGAACCAATGCATCAGATTTAAGCCCTGCGGTCCTGCTATTCTGATCATGAATGGTGATAGACGATTAAACAACTCACCGGAGCAGGAGTCTCCACAAATATCGCAAGCCTCAATGATGGAAGAACCCAGAACATCAGTGCAAAATATAAGGCTGAAGCTTTCATTGCAATCTTCAGTCAGAAATTTTGAGTGGGTGATCCATTTCGGCCGCCTCCGGTGGTCCCCATCATTACAGAGAGCAGTCTTCAGCAAGTTCGATTAACTGATATCGAGAAACGGTTGAAGGCACTGGATACTGCAACAGCTATAGGCCCTGATAACATGCCAGCAATAGTCCTGAAGACTTGTGCTCCAGAACATCACGCTCCCCGAGCCAAGCTGTTTCAGTATGTTTACAAACCGAAATCGGGTAAAACGGCTCAAGTGTGTTCTCGACAAAAAACGCAGGACAAATTCTACCCATCCTAATGCCGCCTTATCAGTCTACTCTCCATCATCAGTAAAATCATGGAAGGTGTCATCAACAGTGCTACCAAACTGCACCTGCTCAAAACTAACCTGCTCAGTGACGCCCAGTTTGGGTTTGCCAGGATCATTCAGCTCCTGAACTCGTCACAGACTTTGTTCAAACATAGAAAAAGGAACTGAATTCCAACCCTTGACATTAAGGCTGCATTCTGCCAATTGTGATATCAAGGACCCCAATCTTACCCCAAAATGGTACCGCGGGCCAACACTGTTATAGGTGTCATACCTGACAGATAGGAAGATGGTCATTGTTGTTGGAGGACAGTCATCTCAGCTCCCGAAAATCTCCTCAGTAGTCCGTTAGGATAATGTCCTCTGTCCAAATATCTTCAGCTGCTTCAACAATGACCTTCCTTCCATCATAAGGTGAGAAGGGGGGATATTCGATGATGACTGCACAATGTTCAGCGCCATTCGCAAATGCTCAGATACGGAAGCAGGCCATGCCCTAAGCAAAAATATCTGGGCAAGTAGCATTTGCGCCACATAAGTTCAGACAATGACTGTCTTCATTGAGAAACAATATAACCACTTTGTATTCAGCAGCATTATCATCACTAATCTCCCCCACTATCAATACTCTGGGGGGTTTCATTGACCAGAAACTCAACTGGACTCGCCACATGAATATAACTGCAGATCAGAGGCTCGGAATACTGCACGAGAAACTCACCTCCTGACTACCCATAGCCTGTCCATTATCTCAAGGCACAAGTCAGGAATGAGATGGAATACCTTCACTTGTCTGAATGAGTGCAGCCCCAACAACTAAAGAAGCTTGACACAATCCAGTACAAAACAGCCCATTTGATTTGCACCACATCCACAAGCATTCACTCCTTTCACCATAGTCACTCAGGAGCAGCAGTGTGCATTATCTACAAGACACAATGGAGAAATACCCAAAGATCCTCAGACAGTTCCTTCTAAAGCATCAGAATTAAGCTCTGCAGTCCTGCTAATCTGATCGTAAATGGTGGCGGACGATTAAACAACTCCATTTGGAATGACAAGGGCAGTAGACTTTTGCGAACACCACCACTTTCAAATTCCCCTCCAAACGAGTCAACATCCTGATTTGGATGTGCATTGCCGTTCCTTCACTGTTGCTGCGTGAAAACCCTGGAACTCCCTCTTTAATCACGAGTGGGTCACTGCACAGCAGGTAGGTTGCAGTAGTTCGAGAAGGCAGCTCAGCACCACCGTCTCAAGGGCAACTGGGGACGGGCAAGAAATGCTGGGCACATCCAGCGATGCCCACATCCAAAAAAATCTATTTTAAAAATAATTCCAAGTTGAGCATCTCGATGGGACAGGTTATCTGATTTGAACAGGAACAGGAAAGCGGTGTTACTAATATTGAACATTTTAGACTTTTGTGTTATTCAGTATTCGATTACATATTGTTGCTGAATGCTGTGACAAATTGCATCTGTTCTGTTTAAATCAACAATACTGGCGTATTGTTGGATCAATCCTTCGAAAATACCAGACACAAAATGGCAATCATCATAGAGAGAATGTACTCCCGCCAGATGAGACTCACTGATAGCAGCTCATATTCAAAATATTCATGGAATGCTGGCTGACACTGAATCCTCCCACCGTCCATATCACAGGGGTTACCATTGACCAGAACGTGAAGTCAAATCAACATTCAAATGCAAGGGTTACAAGAGCAGGTTAGAGATTTACAAGTCTATACGGAATAATAGACCCGGTGTCCTCAACGGCATGAGATATAGCAATAGACTTAGGCCATTCAGCCATTCCTTCACTCTGATACTGTGCCATTTTGTCATTATCTCTATGAAAAGTGGAAATATCTTCTACATACTGACTGCATCAATTTTTTCAGTAATCCATTAGTTTCAATCAGAACCCCCCCAGCCCCCAATCCCCACAAATCTTCTAAATTCCATCGAGTGCATACACTGCCACTCATATGACAAGCTATCATACCCAGACTCGATCACCTCCAACAGCAGCAGATCTTTCTCCAGAGATAGTGTCCAAAACAGCTCACAATTGGCCAAATGCTGTCTGTCCATAAACCATTACATTGGCAGCAGTATGTCTCCCGTCTTGCATTCTTGCTGTCTTGAAATGAATGCGAAGATTGCTTTTGCTTTCCTAACTGCCAACTGAACATGCACGTTAACCATAAGAGAGGACGAGTGCTTCAAAATCCTTTTGGGCTTCAGATTTAATGGATCCTATTAGAATATAGTGTCTCCCCTTTACGCCTACCAAAGTGCATATTCTCACACGTTCCCATATTGTGCTCCATCAGCCACGTGTTTTCCCACAGTCCTAAACTGTTCAAGCCTTTCTGCAGCTTCCCCACTTCCTCAATATCATCTGCAAATTTAGCAAAACTGCCCTCAAGTCCTTTGTTCAGTTTGTTCATATATAATACATTTCCTGGGTCCCTAAGAACCATCCACCATCTATAAGTCACAACAGTCTCGGTGCTTGACTCCATTCAGGTTGAAGCAGTGGGTTGACTTGAATTACACCTGTAAAGTCTTCACTCCGTACACCACTGACTCTCAGTAGAAGCACACCCTACCTCCTTTTGTTGTGAGTTTACTTCACTATGGCGCACAATCCC
Source organism: Hemiscyllium ocellatum (assembly GCF_020745735.1). Classification (NCBI taxonomy): domain Eukaryota; kingdom Metazoa; phylum Chordata; class Chondrichthyes; order Orectolobiformes; family Hemiscylliidae; genus Hemiscyllium; species Hemiscyllium ocellatum. Next base: position 28,110,337 of record NC_083447.1, on the reverse strand, counting down.
AGTCTATCGATGTCACTTCGTCTCAACACTAACTGAGTGGTGCTCACACCAACCATGTCACTGTGTATTGATGACGATGGAGGGAGGTCGGCAAGGGGATGTCTATGATGAATACTTGTGTGACTGCCAGGCTGAAACCTTCCCCGACAGCCTCGGATGTACCTGTGCCCGCTGTCACCGCTGCAGGCATGATCAGTCTTCCTGCAGGTCAAATCAAGGAAAGCGAAGGACCTGGATAGTGTTCCAGGCTGAGCACGCAGATCCTGTGAGGACCAACTGGCAGAGGTATTCACATACAATTTCAGCCTTTCCCTCCCACAAGCTGAAGTCCCAACCTGCTCCAAGAAGACCAACATCAACCTTCATCATTGTGCTTCCAATTAAACCTGTTTGACTATATCCTGGTGTTGTGTGACTTTAAACTTTGTACACCCCAGTCCAACACCGGCATCTCCAAATCATAAATTCAACCTTGTAAGTGATAAAGCTCATGCATTAATGATATAATGATTTCCGCCCAATGGCTCTAACCTCAATAAACATGGAGTGATTTGAAAGGCTGGTTATGGCCCACATCACCTCCAATCTTGCAGCCTGACTTGATCCCCTATAATATGCCGATTGATGTAACGGGTCCACAACAGCTGCCATATCCCGAGCCCTGCACTCAGCCCTATGACATCTGGACAACAAAGACACCTAGATCAAACTCCTGCTCATTGACGCCAACTCCATCTTAAACATCATTACCTTTCCAGACTGATCTCAAAACTCCATGACCTTAGTCGCGGCTGCACCTGCTGCAACTGGATGCCCCGGTTTCTGACCCACAGACCACAATTAGTGAAGATAGGTATCTGCACCTTTTCCACAATACCACTCAACACTGGAGCTCCTGGAGGATGCGTCTTCAGCCCCCACTGTACTCCCTGTACACACACAGCTGTGTCCCTCAGCCCCCTACTGCACTCCCTGTACACACACGGCTGTGTCCCTCAGCCCCCTACTGTACTCCCTGTGCACACACGGCTGTGTCCTCAGCCTCCGACTATACTCTATGTACACACACGGCTGTGTTCCTCAGCTCGCTACAGAACTCCCTGTACACACACGACTGCATCCCTCAGCCCCCTACTGTACTCTCTGTACGCCCATGGTTGTGTCCTCAGCCCCCTATTGTACTCTCTGTACACACATGGCTGTGCCCTCAGCCCCCTACTGTACCCCCTGTACACACACAGCTGTGTCCTCAGTCCCCTACTGTACTCCCTGTACACACAGGGCTGGGTCCTCAGCCCGCTGCTGCACTCCCTACACACACACAGCTGTGTCCTCAGCCCCCTACTGTACACAATGTAAACCCAAGGCTGTGTCCTCAGTCCCCTGCTGTACTCCAGTACATATGTAGCTGTGTTGCCAAATTCCAAACAATGCCAACTGTAAGTTTGCTGATGACATCACCAAAGCAGGACGGGTATAAATCAACGATGAGTCTGAACACAGAAAGGAGATAGTGGGTTTGGTGGCATGGCAGAATGATAATAACCTCCTCTCAAATTCGGCAAAAGTAGAGAACTGATAATTGACTTTAGAACGAAATGAGGGAACAAGCCACGATCTACATCAACGGTCAAGACAGTGCAGAGCGTCCAGTCCCTCGGAGTGTTGATAACTGGCAACCTACCCTGGACTTCTCACATAGGTGTGACAGTCAAGATGGTTCAAAAACTTCTCTCCTTTCTCACTTAGCTCAGGATATTTAGCATGCACTACTTCTACAGGTACGCTATTGTGAACGTACTGTCTGGCTGCGTAATGGCCTGGTAAGGCAACGCTCTGCCCAGGACCATCAGAAACTACAGAAGATTGTGTTCACAGCCCAGACTATGACGGATTCCAATCTCCCAATCATTCACTCTATTTACACGGCTCATTGCCGCAGAAAGGCTGCCAACATCTATCCCAGATTACTGAGGGAAGGGAGAGAGGAAATAGCTAGGGCCATAACAGATATCTTTGTAACATCCTTGAACACAACTGAGGTCCCGGAGGACTGGAAATTTCTAATTCCTTTGTTTAAGAAGGGTAGCATGTATCATCCCATTAATTATAGACCGGTGAGACTGAATTTTGGGGTGGGGAGGCTGCGAGAGAAGATACTGAGGGATAGGATCTATTCTCATTTGAATGAAAATGGTCTTATCAGTGTGAGGCAACATGGTTTATTGTGGGGAATGTCTTGTCTTACCAAATTAGTAGAATTATTTGAATAAGTGGCAAAGTTGATTGATGAGAGGAGGGTTGTAGATGTCATGTACATGGACTTCAGGAAGACGTTTGATAAGATTTCCCATGGTCGGGATATGGAGAAAGTGAATCACATGGTGTCCAGGGTGTGCTAGCTACATGGATAAAGAACTGTCTTGGCAACAGGGGACAGATCGTAGTAGGGGAAGGGAGTTTCTCAAAATGGAGAACTGTGACCAGTGGTGCTTCATTTAAGATGTTTCTGGAAAGATACATGAATGGGCAGGCAGCATAGGGATACAGACCTTTAGAAAATAGGATACAGGTTGAGATGGAGGATTTGGATCGTCGCAGGCTTGGACCGCCGAATGGCCTGTTCCTGTACGGGAATGTTCTTTGTTCTAACATTACCAAAGACCCATCATATGCCTGTAAAGATCTCCCACAACCTCTTTCATCAGACTAAAAGATACAGACGCTTGAACACACAGAGCAGTAAGTTCAGGAACAGCTTCTTCCTAGCTGTTATTAGCCTGATGAATGGACTCTCTAATCTCAGATAATGCTGATTTTGTTCATATTGACCTCACGTAGCGCACACCCTGTCCAGGGTAATCTATATGCCTCTCAGACATGTTTTACAGCCACCGTTCAGTACATCCATGTTTACCTTGATCCATGATCTGCCTGGACATCTTGGCGCAGAACAAAATAAATCCTCACCTCCCTACCCCCATCTCCCTCCAGTGCTCACACCGAGATCTCTCCAGTCATCACCCCCAGCTCCGCCCATTCCCCCGAGCTCCCCTTGTCCCTATCCCCAGCTCCCTGTGACCTTTGTCTCTCACTGTTTCCCTCACACTGCCTATTTCCCTGTGTTTTCCTTTTCCCTGTCTTCTGTTTCTTTCCCTGAACCTATTCTATTCCCTTCTCCCTGCACACATGACTGTTTGTTTCCTTGTTTTGTTTCCTTTCTCTCTTTGACTGACTGTCCATCTGTTTCCCTCGCTGTATTCTCTCTCTCCTTCACTTTGTTTCTTTCACTTTCTCTTTCGTTGGCTTCTCTATTCGTTTGAAGCAGGTGATGGCTCATTGGTTCGATGTTGGCAATACAATACACTCAACAAGGTTTTGGTATAGAAGACATAATTTAAAATTATCTATTAAATTTCAATTGTTGTCAAAACAGCAACCACAACGTGGATATCCATTTAACAGCCAATTGTTACATCTAACTATTTTGAAACTGCCCGTCTCCCAGTGTTCTGTATACTGGCAACTCAAAGCATTCTATTCGGGTGCACAATGACCTGACATGGTAACTGCTGTGCCCAGGACCATAAGAAACCATAGATGGTTGTGTGCACAGTCCAGACCTTCACGGAAGACAACCTTCCATCCATTGATACTTGTCATTGTCGCAGAAAGGCTGGCAACATCAAAGATCTCTCCCAAAACAGTAATGATCTCTTCCAACCGGGAGGAGACACAGGGCTTGAAAACATGCTCAGGAACACTTCCTTCCCTACTATTTTTAAACTGACAAATTGTCATATCTCACTTTTCAAATAATAGTAATCTTGCCAATGTCGACCTTACTTTGTACACCTCTGTGAAGCTGTAACCTTGTATGCATCATTCTGTCCAAGGACCCTGTGATCTCTGTTTTCTTGTTTACTATCAGGTGCCTGCACTACAATAAGAACAAACCTTTCCATTGTACATTTGACTAAAGTAAATGAAACCAAATCAGGTCAAACACGTGGACTGCAGGGGCTCAAGATCTTCTCAAGGGCAACTGGAAAAAGGAACCCATGCTGCCCCAGTCAGAGATACCCATATCTAATTAATGAATATAAGAAGATGACCACACTTAGGCAGGACAGACAGAGGGAATTAAATCGCTTTAAACAAGATCTTAGATATATACAGGTTTCCATCTGTATTTGTAAGTAGAGTGTTCCTACGAAACTGTTCGCAAGCTGATATGGTGTAAAGTGCAGTGGCAATAATTTATATGGGAAAACATTCGGCTTTCTTCGTAAAAGTGAAAATCCTGTTCGGATATCTTTTGGTTAGCGAAACAATGTCCTAATGTAAGTCATTCGGAAAAGGAGAGTGGCGAAAAGCAAACTTTTGAAAAGCAGGGATACAAGGGCATGATATTCAGGAAGATGGGAAAAGCGAAAAATAGATGAGGTGAATCTCACATTTTATTTCCAGCCCAGCTGATCATCATTCTCTTTGTTTTCTCTTTTTCTTCTATATCTCTCTTTCTCTATTGATTCCTCCTACCCTTCAAAGCAGACTTCCCTGTCAACGGTACTAATCACACTTCTTTCCAGCTGCTTTCAGTTCAGGAAAGTTTCTCAGCACTTTCTGTTCATTTCTTTGCATTTCTGTCCATAATTTCACATTTTAAGCATCTTCCTTTATTTCATTTCACCCTGAATTTTGTTAATCCGTGGGATGTTGTCATCTCTGCCAAGGGCAGCATTTGGTGACCATCACTCATTGCCCAGATTATGAAGCCATTCCACAAACCAAATATAATGTTAAGCACATTGTCATGGGTCTCAAGTTACAATTAACTCAGACCGGGTAATAATATTAGATTTCTTTAGCGAAGGTGACCAGTGAAAGATGAAGGTTTTCAGACAAAAAAATGTTGCTTTTATGTTTGTTTATCCTGAAATTCACTTTTATTCCAATTCTTACCATTTTTATTTAAGTTCTGTCATCGGCTGTGGTGGACTTGAAACAAATCACTTGAAAGAAAATCTTTCGTTTAATAAGCTTAGCTTCTGAATTTCATCCAGCGACATTCCTACATTCATACATTGTCCTAATCATGAAGTAACTTCCGAGACAAGAACAATTTTATGATTGAAATATTTGTAATCGGAAAGTGGTCAGAAGAGAGCTTGAAACATTAAGTCTGAGTTTTACCAACGGGCAGCCAATGGTTTGTTCAGCAACAATACTGACATAGAGATAAAGATTGGGGATATGAGGAGCTGGGAGTGGACAGGTTTGGTGACAGAGAGAACAGGAGACATAAATCAGTTCAGGGCAAAAAGGGATCTCGAGGTTGTGCACAGTTTTGTTCGCAGATGTTTATGAGGGAGTGGTCTGCAATTCATGGGTAATGAATGGAGACTGCAATTGAAACTGAAGACAATAGTTTCTTTCTCTGACAAATATAGATAACAGAAATTGCAACGAAGTTCAAACTTGTTTATGGAATTAATTAATGGACAGAGGTAGAGAACACCAACAATAGCGAGAATAGTTGAGAAACACTCCCTCCACCCCGCCCAGAATAATCATCAGCACTGCTGATATCCGATATGTTGGAAATCCCCAAGAGGGGGAAATTTTGAAAAGACTCAAGGAAAACCTCCTCGCCATTGTTGTAATGTTTAGGTCACTATTCTCAGATTCAGATCTATGCAGCTGTTGATCTCTGTTACTGTTAGAGCTGATGCATCTGTTACTACAGTGGGATAGTGCACTGAATGAAGCCTCTTACTAATAGGAGCGGGAAACCCTCCAGTGAAACAGATGCATTGCATGGAGACTGACATCAATCACATCCAGAACAATACAGCACATTCGTCCACAATATATCTGGACTGGACTACATGTTCACATTGCTGGCTATTGGTCACATCTCCCATCACCAATTGCTCTCGTGAAGTCAGCTGTGAGGGAGAATAAAAAAAAATTCTTTTCGTAGGCTACATGATTCTGCTCTGTTGTACGTTTACTCTGCTGTAACCATCACTTCAAAAATCCTCCAGTCCCTAAAACAATCACAATCAAGATGTTGTTCCTGTGCTGATTTCATCTCCATGGGAACAAACGCTCGCGAACAGACTGTCATTGGGCACAGTCTCCCTGAACATGGACATGAAGTGTGGACTTCTCTGAATGTTCCTCTCCCTGCTCTAATAAGGCAACTGTGGAACTTCCATAGATTAGATTAGATTACTTACAGTGTGGAAAGAGGCCCTTCGGCCCAACAAGTCCACACCGACCCTTCGAAGCGCAACCCACCCATACACCCACATTTACCCCTTACCTAACACTACGGGCAATTTAGCACGGCCAATTCACCTGACCCGCACATCTTTGGACTGTGGGAGGAAACCGGAGCACCCAAAGGAAACCCACGCGGACACGGGGAGAACGTGCAAACTCCACACAGTCAGTCGCCTGAGTCGGGAATTGAACCCGGGTTTCAGGTGCTGTGAGGCAGCAGTGCTAACCACTGTGCCACCGTGCCGCCCACCATAGAGAATATGCTTCAGTAATTTATTTATATAAATTGACAGACTTCTAAATGCAGTTTCATTTGCTGTACACCATACTTTTTGACGCATTTTGGCCTCAGCCCAACTCCCTGAGCACAGTGACCTTGCAGCAGCATTGCAATGAGAGTTGTCAGTGCACCCTGAGCTGCAGCATTGAAGTACAGAAGACGTATTGTTAGTGGGTCGGAGATGTGCTGGGAGTGCATGGTGAAGCTGGCATGTGTCAGAGTCAGCATTGGTGGGTGTGTAGTACATGCAGTGTCCCCCGAGACGTTGGTGTCCAGGGTAGAAGTCTGCAGGAGCAAGCGGCGAGATGGAGTCACCAGCTACCAGGTCTGACTTTCATGTCAAATTCTCTATATTGAGTTTCCCCACAGTTGGCGAGGATATGAAGATGCAAGTTGAATCAACAAACCCAAACGTTACCGCTGGAACTCTACATTTCCCATAGACAATTCACTGAACCTGCACATCGCTGGATACTGTGGATCAATTCAGTGAGGTCACTGAAGCAGACCTGGACATTTTTGGACTGCGAGAGGAAAGCCAAATATCCAGAGAAAGCTCACGCACACGCAGGGAGAAGGTGCAAACACCGCACAGACAGTCACCAAAGAGTGGAATCCAACCCAGGTCATTGGTGCTGTAAGGGAGCATTGCTAACCACTGTGCCACTCAATGACCAGTTACGAGCGAGACTGCATCCTCCGACATTCTCTGGATCCGTCACATCTGTTCAAATGATGCCAAATTCCAGTGCGGAGTTTCCGACAAGCTTTCCTTTACCTCCACCCCAGGTTTCACATTCTGAATGACAGGGCCTTAAGCTGTGACTGACACATTGCCTGCTGTTCTGCCCTCACCCCTTCCCCTTCTTCCTAGATCAAGTTGTCCACTAATACTGCAGCATTCAAGATAATTGCTGATCTAAAATAAAACAAAGAGCTGCATATACTGGGAGATTGAAAACAAAACGAAGAATCCCGAAATTAAAAATGTTGACTCACTCTATTCCTACAGAGGATTAGAAAAAAGTGAATTCTGAAATGAATTCCTGATGAATGGCTTATGACCGAAACATCGACTTTCCTGCTCTTTGGAAGCCCCCTGACCTGCTGTGTTATATGTGGGCCAAACTTTCGACTTTCATCCTTCAAATAGTACCATACCCGTTGAGTTTTGCCTGCAAACGCTTGTGTATCTAGTTTCCTGTTGATTACATACAAAATCTTTATTCCCTGCAGTATTTAATTCCATACACATCTACCACCAGCATTTGTTTCTACTTCTTGTTTATAAGGTCCAGTCAAATTGTTTCTGTGTAATCTGATTGCTGGGGTGAGATGAATGGTTGATTCAGTGAGATATTTCCTGAGGCCTTTCTTGATGTCACAAAACCTCGCTGCACTTTGTTCGTACAATATATGAATTGGAAAGGCAGAGAAGGCTATGGGCCAAATGCAGGGAAATGGGGTTAACGTGGACGGACATTTTGGTTAGTAAGGACCAGTTTTGGCTGAATGGCCTGTCTCTGTGCATGACTGCAAAGGAAAGTGGTTTTGAGTTTAGACCAAGAAGGTGAGATTGAGAAACAATGTCATGGAAGGATGTGATCACAGGTTTCAGAATGCTGAAATAGACATTTCAATACCATCTGGCAAAATATGCCAGTATTACCAGGAATAGGTGTGAGTTCAAAAGATGGAGAGTTTTGGATGAGGATTTGTTCTGCAGCTTTGTATCTGAGAGTGGTGTCAGCAGAGTCTACAACTCATTGGGCTGAATCCAACAATAATTCATCTTTGTGTGAATTTCATTGAGTGTGGTAGATGGATTGTCTGCACAAGGCTGAACTAATTTCCTTGTGCTATCTTATAGAACTCACCACATGAACTACCCACCCCAACCCATGGTATCCCTCCCATTCAATGCCAGCCCGATTTTCCCACCCGTCTTGGTTGTAGGTACCGACCAGCGCTCGTATGCCCCTGGATATTCCATGATCTCTGGAACTGGTGCCATCTTTAAAAGGACAATGGACACACGATTGAGCTTTCCTCAGTTTGGAGCTGCCCTGTACAATTTTTATTTAGATTAGACTTACAGTGTGGAAACAGGCCCTTCGGCCCAACAAGTCCACACCAACCCGCCGAAGCGAAACCCACCCATACCCCTACATTACCCCTTACCTAACACTACGGGCAATTTAGCATGGCCAATTCACCTGACCCGCACATCTTTGGACTGTGGGAGGAAACCGGAGCACCCGGAGGAAACCCACGCAGACACGGGGAGAACGTGCAAACTCCACACAGTCAGTCGCCTGAGTCGGGAATTGAACCCGGGTCTTCAGGCGCTGTGAGGCAGCAGTGCTAACCACTGTGCCACCGTGCCGCCCTCTCATTTACCCAGAACATGGCAGATTAAGGCCAATTACACCACGGGTTGTCAACAGGGACACGGATGTCCTGGTGGATGAGTTAGTACGTATCTTCCCAGAGTGGGCCACACCACCAGACCCACCGAGTCTGGTCTGAGCTCACTACCGAGCTCAGTGCAGTATCTGCGGTCTTGAAGAATGTTCAGTAACACACGACAAGCATCAATAACCTTCCCCACTTTGTCAGCAAAAGGGTCACTCTATTCTCTCTGCTCCCTCACACTTACTGTAAATCTGTTATAGCACCGATCCCCAGCAAGGCTCATGCTCCATTACTCTCACTCCTGCATGCAGGACCTATCCCCACCCCCTCTCTCTCCCCCTCTGTTGCCTACCTTTGTAACACTCCCACAGATTGCAGAATGCTCTGGAGAATGCTGACTATGGCATGTTGCAGAAAATATTCCAAATAATTCCCAGTTTCAGGAAAATGGCAGTGTCTCTTTGTGTAAAACATTACGGGAAGGAACAGAGTGTTTTTTTATAATCACTTGCAATTAAAATCCATAATGAGGCCATTCAGCCCTTCAAATATGCTGTATCATTTAATAAGATCGGTGGCTATCTGACAGTCTCTTGAGCCTCACGTTCCACGAACGTTCAATCATTCAGCCCCCCGGTTTCCTATCACTGACCAGACGACACTCAGGCATTTTTTGCCACGAGTTTCTTCAAGCATGTGTTCGAGAGGCATTTCCCATGAGGATGGACCCTTCAAAAAATATGGTCCATGAGCTTTTTACTTTCATGCGATGCTTAGCATGCTTCACACAGACCAATCAAAAATGTGCTCTTACTTTATGGTTATCGATATCTAATCACAATTAGTAATTCTGGTTATTTAGCTTGTGTCACCTTATTATATTCAACGAAAGAAAGCACCTGTCTCCTTATAAAATACAATTTCAAGAGGCTTTTTATCCTCAGCCATTATCTTGACCGTCATCTGAATTGTACCTTTTCCATTCTTATAAAAGTTTATATTTTACATTGAGTTTGGCTATTTCTGTCTATATCAGTTATGCAATCTCCCACTCTGTCGGCTGGATGGCTGGCTTGTGATGCAGAGGAAGTCTAACAGCGCAGATTCAATCCCCAAACAGACGGAGGTTCCCATTGAGGGAAAGTCCTCCCAACCTTACCCTTTCACCAGAGATGTCATGACCCTGAGGATAAACCACAATTTGTGGTCTCACCAATGGGAAAGTGGTCCTTTGGGACTCTATTCTATCCAGGATAACATGTTAATTGTTTTCAAAAATATTGGTATTGAGAGAAAATCGTCTTAATGCTGCTATGAACCAAAAAGTACCCAACTCAAAAAACAATGCAAATTGAACAAAATTACACCCATGTGCATGTACATACAAAACAAAAAGATAAATAGACGGGCAGAAGAAAAACATAAATAAAAACAAATGAATAATACAACTCAGTATGACAAAACTTTGGCTCTCAACCGACACGAGCATGAACAAATACACGTCCATTTGCCCGTAATTCTTCCTGCCTGGACATTAGAATCATTAGTTCAAGATCGTCATACCTATATACATGTCCTTATTAGAGCGGCAGATCAGCCTGTATCTGGTCATTCAAAAAGGGCTGCCATGTCTTATAAGAATCCCCTATTTTCTGTTGCACCATACCATTAAAAAAGTCCAAAGGCCTATGCTCCATGCCGAGCTGACGAAAATGCAACAGACCCAGGGGGTTTTTCAGGCACCAAACACAACAGACTTTTTTTCTGAACACAGAGAGTGAGGGTATTTTAATATTTTTTTCCTATGCACAACGGAGTAAGGTACACTGGGCAGGCCCACGAAAAGGGAAACCAGATCCATCTTAAATTCGGTCTCCAAGATCCTCTGCATAACACACCACTTCTATAGCGCTGGTGCAAAGTCAATAAGCAATGTGTAAGAGTGTCCCTAGTCATTCTGTATTTGAGACATACTCCCATTTTGAATTTTGAGAGAGGATCTGGGGCCAGATCGACTTTATGAAGAATCTTCAACTACATGGCAAGAGCACGCTTACAGATCGAAATCCTTCTTGTATTTTCATAAATATCCTCCCCTGTGTCCAAAGAGATCTGAACGCCCAAATCTCTTTGCAGACCTCAGAAAGGCACAAAGTCTTGTCTGAGTGGCCACTCTCCAACAAATAATAAAGGGCACAGACAGAGAGTGTGTTCTTAGCACTAAGTACTCTCTTCTGTGTATCGGATCTGTACGGGTCAGGTAAAAGCGTGGTTCTTTTTTGAATAACATTTCTGATCTGATAAAAAGAAAACAGAAGACATCTCTGCTCGGTCGTCTATAGTTACGACTTATTTGATCAAAGGACATCCTTGTTTCTCCCTCAGATAAATCATCAAAGCAAGATACACTGACGAGTTGCACATAGTTTAAACATGGAATCCAGTATCCCCCATCGGGAACACGGTACACCACGTTTTGGGATAAGAAATGAGGTTTGGCTATATTGCCTTCGATCGGACACGTTGCCCTCAATGTTTTAAAATTATTGATACTCATTGGGAAATGTCAATACTCCATAAATGTCCTTATTTTGTCTATGAATAGCAGACTAATAAGGGAGCGCTTGGCCTGAGAAGCTTCAATATCTAACCAGATTGACGTCGAGGCCTCACTAACATTGGGTAAAGAAGAGTTAAAATGAGAGCTTTTAATATTTAGAAGATCTATTCCCCGCAAACTTTGGGATCTTTTGTAATTTGGTTAACTTGATAAGGGGTCGCTTATGCTGACAAATCAAAGAGCTAAATTATCCATTACGTCTACTAAATGTCTGTCTGGAAAACATCAAATAAAGCATTCACACGGGGTATAGCAAACAAGGGAGGGAATTCATTTTAATAATCTAGCCAGGATATTGGAAGTAACTCCCATCTTCGAAAGTCTTGTTTAAGTTTGTCAAACAAATGAACAAATTCCACTTAAATATAAATTCAAAGATAGGATTAATGAATATACCTAAATAGGGAATATCCCCATACCTCCGGGATCATTGGAAAAGAAACCAGGTTTCTCCATCGACATCAGGTATTTCCCCAAGATCGCCCATAGACATGGCCTCCGACTTTGTAACATTCATGGTATTAACGTGACTTCTCTCCCACTTCTGGGGCAGATATGTTGGGGTCCCTGCAGATGGCCTTTACCAGTGGCTCAATTACCAACGTAAACAACACTGGGCAAAGGGGTCTACCTTGGACTACCTCTAGGAATATTAATGTTATAGGATCGCACAACATTGGGGAGAAACGTGGCCAGAGGGCCGCTTTCAAGGACCCTCACCCACTTGATAAAAACTTTGCCTCGACCAAACCATTCTAACGTATAGAAGACATACAGCCGCTCAACCCAATCAACTGCCTTCTCTGTGTCTAAAGGGATCACTAATAGCTATATAGTTTGCTCTGGACGCGCTTGGAATATATTGTGTAATCTTCTAATATTGCTAGAGTATCTGCAGCTCTTTATAATCTGGTTTGGTCCAGTTTGACAATGGAAGCATCTACATTTTCCAGCCATAATGTAAGGGTGTCAGACAGGATTTTGAAGTCAACATTTAAAAGTGAGTTGGGCCTCTAAGAAGCACAATCTTTCAGTGTCTTCGTTTTCTTAAGAATAAGAGAGACATGAACCTCTCTTAAGGATGGTGGGAGTCAATCGTGACCGTGTGAGTGACTAACATGGTAAGCATCGGCCCTGACAATATTTTTATAAATTCCTCATAAAATTCACTTGGAAATCCGTCAGGACCGGTCGCCTTTCCGCCCTGAAGCTGCTTTATACTCTCCAGCACTGTCAATGGTGCATTAAGACAAGACACTCATTTGGGGTAACCCCTGGAAGATCCAAGTTCTTGAAGAAAGACTCCATCTTAATTCTCATAATGATCAGTCTGATATAAGTCGGAGTAAAATCTCCGAAATGCTGCTTTAACCTTTATCGGATTGCAGCTAAGGGTTCCAGTAACTTCCCAAATTGAGGTAATGGCTTTGTGGCTCTCTTTTTACTCACAAGATAGGCTAAATGCTTGCCCGGGCTTATCACCATGCTCAAACAGCCTTTATTTTGCAGAAGTACGTTCCTTTTTAGCTGTCTGTGTGAGCATAGAATTCACTGTAGACCAATGCGTTGTGATCCTCTGCAGCCTAGCCACGGAGCGTTTATCACAGTATGCCCTCTCGGTTCCCTTCAACCGTGCCTGGAGCAAGCGTTCCTGCTTCAACTTCTGCCACATCTGAAGAAATAATTATTCCTTTGGCATAAGCCTTAGCAATTTTCCACAGAATGGATGGGTTACTGGTTGAATCTGAATTAATGGGTAAGAAAAATCTGAATTCATCACAGAAATACTCAATGAACTTACTATCCTTAAGAATAAAGGGATCCATTCTCCCGTGTCTCGAACCTGCTATATTGCCCTTAAACTTAACCAATAAGTATACTGTTGCATGGTCAGAAATGGCAATATTCCCAATTGTAAAGAACACCACGAATCGAAGATTGCTGCAAGATGAGGAAGAGATCAACCCTAGTGTGGCCTTTCTGCGGGTTAAAAAAGAAAGTAAAATCTCTATACATGAGGAGGATCTGCCTCCAAACATCCTCCAGCCACAGTTTCACACAAACATCGCTTAGATTTTTAAGATGGTACTGGGGGCTTTTGGCCATTCTGTCCACGGTCGGTGCAAATGACAATTGAAATCCCCTCCTCCAATAATGTGCTTCGAAGAAAGATTACTTAATTTGGAAAATGCATCTATCAGGAATTAAAGGCTGTGCATCAGGGGGCAATAAACATTCAAAATTCAGTTTTCATCCCCATATATCTTTGAGAATTATGATCCAATACAACATAATGATTTAAATGGAAGATTCTGCCTCACCAGTATGGCTTCACCCCTACTCCTAGTATCAAAAGACAAGAAATAAACCCCATCAAACCCACCCTGCTGTAAAGTGAAATGTTCCTTGTCATCAAAATGCAACTCCTGCAATAGGACAATATCCACCCTCTCCATTTTAAGGCTAGAAAGTACCCTTTTCCTGTTAGCTAGCTACCCTTAATGCTCCAGATACACCATTTAAGCATGACATTAACCATAACACATTGGAACAACATTTGAACTACAGAGAGGAAGAACTCAAATTACAAATCGCTGAGCATCAATGAAAAAACACTCATAGAGCCTAAAATAACATACTAACTAAAGCTACTAAAACTAACAAGCTCTCAAAACGTTCCACAACTAAATACATACAAAGATAACAAAAAAAGATACAAAGTGCCAATGGCCCTCAGGAGGGGCATTTACCCGCCGCCCACTGGGGACATTTGCACGTCACGATTCTTTACCTTCTGCCCCATTATCAATACTGCATCCAGGGCAATTAATCCCAAATATCGGGATTGAACTGCCCTTAGGTAGGCATTCAGTCATCACGATCAGCTTCATAACTCCCTCCAGCTTTAGCCGAAACTGACACACAAACAAAGCAAGAGAAAAACGAGTAGTAATATTAATGAAGTTAGAAGTGTGTACTCTACCCATCCCCGACTATAATTTAATACTACTTAATACCAGAAAGATTCAACAAACTTCCTTTAAAACGAGAGAAGCATGATTATCGATATCCATTAAAGCATCCTGCCTGCTTTATAGTGTCCACAAGGTTTTCGCGTTCTCTGGAGAGTCAATGTATCTACTGAAAGATTAACCAGTGCGTGGATCTATTGAAAGCATACGGAGCACCACTGGGCTCATTAAGGAATACTGAATCTCAAGTTCCCTTAGTCTTCTCTTGATATCATCAAAAGATTTTCTTTTCTGAATCACTGCCGCTGAAAAGACTGGAATAACATAATCTTGGAGCCCTTGTCGGATCTTTTCTCTGTATTCTGGAAGCTTCCATAAGTCTTTGAATGCCCTGCAATGACGTAATCGCACAAGGACAGGGTGAGGGCGTAAGTCTGAGTCTGACCTGCCCGCCGTAACCCGATGAACTGTCTAACTCTTCACTCGTCCCTCTTCAGTTTCGAAGTGAAGGAATCACGTCAGCCAGTTCACGAAAAAAAAAATCACTGGCTGAACACCTTATGTCTCCAGCAGACCGATGATATGAACATTCTTCATTCTGCCCTGTTCTCGAGGTCGTCACCTTGTTCAGTTAAGGTACGGATCTGTTTTCCAAGGGCGAGGATCCGCTCCTTAGAGGAATCGATCACAGACTCTGCCCCTGCAGTTTGGCGCTCGACCTCATCCGTTCTGTTTCCAAGGTTTTCACTTTGCTCGTCATGGTTTTGGAGCACGGCTGAGAGTGGTTCTAGTTTCCTGCTGAACTTTTCTTCAATCATGGCTTCAATCATTTCACGTAATTTGGTGAACTCGGAGACCAAGGTCTGGTGAGTAACTGGGTCTATCGAACGAGCAGAGGGGGTTACAGCTACAGCCTCAGGCAAGCTGAAAGCTTCTGACCTTGCCCTGCATGTTGGGACTTACTCGATCCATTCCCGTGTTTTGTCATTTCCA
Source organism: Hemiscyllium ocellatum (assembly GCF_020745735.1). Taxonomy (NCBI): domain Eukaryota; kingdom Metazoa; phylum Chordata; class Chondrichthyes; order Orectolobiformes; family Hemiscylliidae; genus Hemiscyllium; species Hemiscyllium ocellatum. The sequence continues at coordinate 28,094,766 of NC_083447.1, read as the reverse complement.
CTTGACAAAACGGAATTAGTAAGGATTCTATAGCTCATTTCGTGATGAATTTTTAGTAAATGACTGTGGTGAGGTCGGTTAGATTACCACTGTGATTCAGAGCCCAGCAAAGCAGACCTTTCAGATCTCTGCCATCTTGTTTACCCCTTAAAATTTTATTGATGTTATCATTTCGTTTAATTCCTGGATATTCTGGAGCCGTGTCATTCAGTACCACTGTCTACATTTTTCCCACATGGCACATTGCTGTGCATTCCTCGATAATCCTTGACTCCTTTGTGATTCGTGAAGCTGCCTCAAAAATATTCAATATCTCTGCCTCGAATGATCTGCAGGAAAGAGTGTTCCAAAGACTCACTACACCCTGAAAAAATGAACATAAACCGACTCATCGATGTGTGAGGTTAGTTTTACTTTTGTATCCTTATCTGAGAAAGAATATAATAATATTGGAAGCAGTTCAGAGGTGCTTCCCTTCACTTATTCGGTGGATGAAGGGCTGACAACATGGAGACTTTAACAGGTTACCCTTGGAATGAGAGCTGATCTTATTGAAATATGCAATGCCTTGAGGTGAATGGATCAACTAGATACCCACTGGGTGTTTGCATAGTCCAAACTTGAGATCATTGTCATAGAAACCCTAGAGTGTGGAAGCAGGGCATTCTGCCCATCGAGTCCACACAAATCCACCGAACAGTATCCTACCCAGACGTCTCCCCCTACCCTATCCATGTAACCCTGCATTTCCCATGACTAACTCACTTAACCTACACATTCCTGGTCACTCTGAGCAATTTAGCATGGCCAATCACTCTGAGCTGCACATCTATGGAATATGAGAGGAAACTGGAGAACTGGGAAGAAATCCACACGACACAGGAAGAATGTTCAAACTTCACATAGAGGGTCAGACGAGGTTGGAATTGACCTCAGCTCATTGCTGATATGAGGCAGCAGTGCTAACCACAAATCCACCATACTGCTCCATTAACCCTATTAGTTACCTGCGGCTGATGAAAGAAATCTGCCTGACTTGTTCCTGTCACTGAATCAGGCCCAGTCTGAAACCTTTATTATCGGTCATATCACCAACCTGGTTACATTTAAAATGTGTTATGAGCAGTGGAGGAGTGGGAGTAGAAAAGGAAACTGTTGATACTCTCCAACTTCAGTCAGAACCGGATTGAGGAGAAATTTTCAAAGTTGGATTTCATTGAAGTGGGAATTCACTTTCTCAGAAGTTTGGGATGGTTGAATCTTTATATTATATCGAGGCTGGCCTCGTCTGATTGTTTATAGACAGGTGAATCAGGGATAATGGTGCATGGAGGGAAAAGTGCAGCTGGGACCACAATGAGATGAGGCACGACCTTATTTACGTGTGGAGTAGTGTCAAAAAGCCGAATGGCCCACTTGTGTCCCTCAGCCCTGTGTTCTGATGTTCCATTCAGCCCTTGGGACCTGCTATGCTGGGGCAGATCGAGACCACTCCAATGGTTAGATGCAGTTTCAGAAATGTACTTAGAAAATCCAGGCTGGGTCAGAAAGTGACCACCAACCTCAATCCTTCTTTCCAGGCTTCCCCTCTCTGTAACTTCTGTTCCATATGTGAGTCATGTTCCAGACCCAGATTCACAGTGAATACAGCCACCATACCCCATCAAGGGTTAACTCTAACAAATCTTCTGCTCTCCCTGAATGCAACATTGTACAATACGATTTCCAGGAAAAATAACCCGTTACTTTCCAAAAGCATAACATAGGAATGCAAGAAAAAGGAACAGGTGTCGGCCATTCTGCCGCTTAAGCCTGATCGCTCATTTTATAAGAACATGGCTGATCGGCTCTAGGTCTGAACTCCGCTTTCCCACGCAATTCGTTGTATCCCTCCACAACTCTTTTGGAATAGGGAATTTCAGACATTCACTACCTTCTGAGAGAAGATTGAAATTCTAGTCGGTATCTATCTCCTTGAATTCGAGACTCAGAAGAAACACCTTCTCAGCATTTACCTTGTCAAGCCCCCTCTGTATCTTGTACATTTCAGTAATATCACCCTTATGCATTTCAACCGCAATGAATAATCGCCTCACCATTTTCGATGCACTCAACAAATCAAACCTTTCATGCCAGGAACCCGCCTCATTATCCAACCTAGTTACTTGCAACATCAGCATGCTTACGCTACGTTTCATGCACAGGAACACTCCAATCCCTTTGTACTGCTCCTTTTTGGGAGTCCTCTCCATTAAATAACAGCCTGGATTTTGGTTCTCAGTGTCATCTACAAACTCGGATGTATATTGAACTCAGCTCCCGCCGTCAGGCTATCAGTGCAGATTGTAAATAACTGATGCCATCGGCCTGATATTTGTGGTAATCCAGTAGATACACCTTTTTCATGAAGATCCATTAATCCTGACTCTCCGATTTCTATGTGTTAACCCACCGTCATTCCATCAAACTAAAAGCCTCTGTCTTGTGTCAGAACATTTATTTTGTGATACCTTGTGGAAAATCTCTGGAAAGCCTCATGTTGACTAGTTCCCTTTATCAAGGCTGTTTGTCACATTCTCAGGAGTTCCTGATGAAGGGCTCTTGCCCGAACCATTGACTTTCCTGCTCCTTGAATGCTGCCTGACCTGTTGTGCTTTTCCAGCATGACTCTAATCTTGACATTCTCAGGGATCTCGAGAGAAAAAAAAGGTATGATTTTACAGAATAAAAGTAGTTTCCCTTTCACAAAACCATGCCAACTCTGGCTTTAGCTCTTCTAACTGCTCTGCAATTCCTTCCTTACCAACAGGCTCTGGAAGATTCCCAGCAATAATGGTTAGGCAAAGTGGTTCCTGCTTTCTGTCTCATTCCTTTCTTGAAGACATGCACCACATTGGAGGGTCTCCAGTTTCGCTGGAACAATCCTGTAATCCAGAGTGTTATGGAATATTTGACACAGTGCCGCTAGTCACTCTGTGACCACTTCTTTTAAAATTAACTGCTGACCTGCTAGCCTTATTCTTATCTGTTAGTCTAAAACCTTGCTACTTTTGTTACAAGCAGTTCAAGAAATTCCGTCCTATTACCATTTTGTTTATACCATTTAAATGCTTACTGTACTTTCCCCATGAGGAACGATTTAAAATACTGCTGTAATTTATCTGCCTGTTCCCTGTGGCCAGTTCCCTAGTTACACCCTCCATATGGCCTCAATGTACTTTCCTGACTGCACTTCTGCCTCAGCTCGCAAACACATTTTTAAGCTTTTCTTTATAGACGGAAAAGCTCGTGATGCTTGCTTTTAAAATTCTTGCAAATCTATTACATCATATCTTTTCATACATCTTCCACGCTTTCTAGATTCACACAGTCATATTGTGCACAAACAGACCATTTGGTCCAATTTGTCCATGCTGGCCAGGTTTTCTAAACTAAACTAGTCTCATTTGCCTGCACTTGGCCCAAATGCCTCTAAACGTTTCCCATTCATATATTTGTCTTTGAAATATTGTAGCTGTACTTCCATCTACGACTGTTCCTCTGGCAGCTCATTCCATACTTACATCACCCTCTGTGTAAATAAAGTTGCCCCTTTGTCCCTTTCAAGTTTTCCCTCTTTTACTTTAAAGCTATGCATCTATGTTTGACCTCCCTGATCCTGCAGAAAAGACCTTGGCTATTCACCCTATCCATGCCTCCCATGACATTATAAACTTCGAGAATGTCACCCCTCAACCTCCTACACTCCATCTGATACTAACTTCAAGATAAAATGTTTAACAATAAGCACTTCAAATTTGAAAGAATTATAAAGATGACAGGTAAAGAAAACAGCCCCAACGTCACACTGTTAGTTTTGCTCTATGTTACAAAACTAAGGTAGCATGAAACTCTTACTCGTGCCAATAAGAGGTCAAGCACCTGAATTCCTTAGTGCGAAGGAGGTGATGATCTATAGAGTTTAACCTATCTCTTGCTAGATCTATATAATACCACATGGTCAACATTCCCTCTCCTGTTCTTTCTGTGACCTTGTGTGGTTGCGTTTTCTTTATTTTACACTCAGTTAGAGAGAACCGCTTTCCCCCATTCGCATCTTAATTTAAACACATTTTGCATCATCTTCTCGTTCCCAACTGCTAATAGCCCGTTTATCTTATGCTATGCCCTCTTTTCCAAGTCATGCATCCCCCAACTCCGGCAAGGGATTAAAAAGCCCAGTTTCCAACCTTTTTCAGTTCTGAACAAGTCACACGGACTTGTAAGGCTAACTCTGTTTCTCTGTCTCTGCAGATGCTGCCAGACCTGTTGGGTTTCTCCAGTAACGAATAGGCACACCACAAATTTTCAATTGAAGAAATAGCGAAGGATACTGGAACTAAAAACACAAAAATAGCTGGAGAAACTGAGAGCTTCGTAAAAGAGTCACTGGCCCCAAAAGATTAACTCTATATTCACTACAAAAGACGCCCGCAGACCTGCTTTGTTTCTTCAGCAATTTTTGGACAAGTTCCAATTTGTGAAAGCTTCTCAAACGCCCTGTCCAACACGAAGCGTCGTACCCTGGGAACTGAATGATAATGCAAAGTGCACACATTCATTGGCTCTGAAACTGCATATGGCTGGCATCACTGACACCACAGAGCTCTTCGTCATGGTCAGGGAGAAAACCGGAGAGAAACACATTCAATTCAACCGCAGAAAATGACATTAAGATAAAGGAGAAGATTCAGATGAATATGTTAAAGGGTTTGAGTAATGTAACAAATTGAAAGCATGACACCAAGGAGAGACCCTCAGCAGAATGAGAGTAGGAAAATGGAATTATCACGGCATCAGAAACCAGGTGATGTCACTGAGTTCACAGCTGATGGGTGAATGGGTCTCGATGTTAACTGGGGGACAGTCAGTAGAATTGAATTGCAGATATTGCAGCTCAAACTGGGCTATCACGAGATTCTGTTGACAACAGCAGCAACAGAAACAGGATTGTATTCAAACATAATCTGTATCATTTTCCCCAGGGTATTCCATCAGTCTACAATTACCACCAAGCCGAGTGATGGTTCAGTGATGTGTGTGAGTGAACATGCCAAGGTCAGGACCATGTGTACCTAAAGCTGATGACAAACCATTAAAGCTACCGCACTTGAATTGTTTCATTCCACACAGCAGAACTAACATTTGATAGAGAGGACGAAATGATCCCAAGACGAACAGATCAGATCTAAGCTCTGCAGTCCTGCCACATCCACACATAAATCTCAGTGTACTACTAAACAATTTATTAGAGGAAAGGTCTCCACAAATATCCCCATTTTAAGTAATGGAACAGCCTTGCACATTAATGAAAAAGACAAGGATGTAGAATCTGCACCATCCTCAGCTAGAGGTGTTGAATCGATGATCCACGTCACCCTCGTCATGATGCCCACAGAATCACAGAAGCCAGTCTTCAATGAATTCGATTCGCTGCACTTGACATGAAGAAACAGTTGGACAAGTAGATATGACAAAGGCAATGGGCCCTGACCCCATTCCCGCAATGGTACTGAAGACTTGTGCTGCACAACAAGCCGTGTCCCTGGGGCAGCTTTTCCATTCCAGCTCCAACTCTGACAACTCCCCGGCAATGTGGAAAATTACTCAACTATGTCCCGTCCCCTAATAGATTAATAATTACATTCTGACCATTTAACACTCCCTCAGTGCCTTCACGATAATCACATTGGTGGGAGTTCATTTTGACAGAGCTGTCAAGCAGTACAGAAATAACTCGCTCAGTGTGATTTCCGATAGGTTCCTTTGTGGACATGGTACTGTTGTGGATGAATGTCACTGGATTGCTAATCCAATGCAGGATAATGCTCTGGGCAGCTGGTGGAAGTTAAAAAATTAATAAAATATCATGATCTAGAATCTGGTGATGGCAACAATGACCTTGCATCCAATGTTGATTGTAAATATCGATCTCCTTTCCCAACGTACTTTCAGGAAGTGAATTTCCCGTGCTTTCCTGGTCTGGGCTAAAAATAACTCCAGACACAGAGCCATGTGATAAAGTCTTCAATGGTCCCTGAAACGGCCAAGCAAGGCACTCAATTTTATCACACTGCTCCAAGGTCTTAAAGGATAAAACCAGACAGAATACCCAGCACCATCCTCGATATCAGAAAAGGGAACGGGAATCACAGTCCTGTTGACCCTGCAGAGTCCTCCTTCCTAACATCTGAGAGCTTGTGACAACATTTCCAGAGCTTTCCCACAGGCTGCACGGAATCATCGGGAAAGGAGTAGGCCATTCAACACATTGAGCCTTCCCCATTCTAGTTCATTGAGAAAATCTCCTCAATGCAGTTTTCCCGACACAGTGTTCAGATCCATTAATATGTTTAAACATTGTGAAATATAAAATAAGAACTGTTGTAGTCCCTTCAGTCCATCAATCTTGCTCCTCGATTCAATATACAAGCAGTTCTCTGATAACGCGGGTTTATTAAACGTGATTTGACTGTAATGCGATTCATGAATTGTGCACCTTTTTTTCTATAAAGTGAGCTCCCGCTCACTGTGACGCGATTCCTTGCCAGGCACCAGCTCAACAACAAAACCCAGCTCAGGATCCTCTCTCTGCAAAATGCACTCCCTGAGTGATCAGCCAGAACAGGAATGCAATCCGCTCTGCAAAGCCTTGAACCTGAGCCTGAAACGGGGAAGTATTCTCTCCAATTAGAAGGAACTTTGTTTCAAACTGGGAATGAATCTTGAGGAGAAATTGAATTCCATGTTGGCATCATGTGGTCAGTCAGCCCTGCGTGCTTTCTGGTGAAGAGTTTGGTGAAAGGTACAGGGATGTAGCCAGTGGCTGTATTGTGAAAGCATTGCATTTACAGCACTATTTCATTACCATATATGATTTAAAGGTTTAATTAGATTGTGCAAGTGTGTGCGTTAGACGAACTTTAATTTTGGTTTTTTACTGATATTTTGCGGTTCGCCCATTATTCTCTTTTCTCCATAGACCACATTATTAATATTGCATGTTTTTTTCTGCAACACAGTGATGCACAGGAACACAGCTACCACGTTATTGAAGAGCAACCTGTAATGATATCTGATCCTCTATCTTCATACCATACCCTACTCTCTTCCTATCCCTTTAGTTTCCAGAAATCCATTTTTATATTCAGTGCCTTGGTTTCCAAAGTCTGATCTGGGAGATAATTCCCCAGGTTCACCAGTCTCTGAGTGCAGACATTTATTCTCATCTCAATGCAGAGTGGTCTGTCTGTACCTAATGCTATGGTCCCTTGTTTTGATGTCCCAGCCAGGGGAATCGTCACCCCTGCTTCCAATCTGTCTTTTCAAGACAGAGTTTTATATATTTCACTAATATCTCCATTCATTTTCTCTAAAGCCCATGGAATTCAGGCCCAGCCACCCCAGATTCTGATCCCACAACAGCGATCAGTCTGGTCATCCTTCACTGCTCTCCCTCAATGTCAGGTTTGTCCTTTATTAGGTAAGGAGACCAAAACTGTACATAATACTGCACAGTGTTCGAGATGAGGTCTCACCAACGCCCTGTACAGCTGCAGTAAAACACCCTTACTCCTGTATTCAAATCCCCTGTAATGAAGGCGAACACACGATTTATCTGCCTATCTGTTTTCTGCTCCTGCAATAGTGCTTTCAGTGACTGGTGTACAGGGAGATCCAGGTCCTTTTTCAATGTTACAGCTACCCACTTGTTGGGTCTGTGTATACTGGTCAGCGTGCCAATGCCATTACCAGTATTGACTTCATGATTCAGATCTCACTGCCCTACACTGACCTTGGAGGGTTGTACAGAAGAAACAAAAATGCAGCTTAAGTTCCTTTATATATCAACATTTTTCAATCAATACCCTTTCAATGATAGGCTCCCGTTCTGTTTTTCCCATCAAAGGTCACAATATCACATATCCCACACCTCCCCTCCCCATTGCTCCTCATGTGCCACGTATTTGCCCAGACACTCCACTTGTCTCAATCACCTTGGAGCATTTTGACATCCTACTCACGCACTCACAATCCGATATTGTTTAGAGCCATCTGAAAACTTGAAAATTTGTTTTTAATCCGCTCAATCAAATATATGATGTGTATTGGGAATAGCTGTGGCCCAAACCCCAACCATTGCTATATCCTCGAAGCCTTCCAATCAAAAAAAATACATTGTTTTATTTCTACTCACTGCTTCCTGCCAACTCTCCCATTCTAAAATCCCATTAATGCCAATCCCATAGGATTTGAATTTGCATGATAGGCTTTATCAAAAATCTTTCTGAAAATGCACACATGTCATTGATTGCTTCTCCATAATTATGCTAAAGGCACTTTCTCAAATATGATTCCCATTTGATCAATCTCTGTTGACTTTGTCTGTGCTCATGACTTTCAGTTCCAATACTTCCTCTAAAACTGTTCAGTTGCTAATTTCATTTTATTCCTTTTTTCTAAACAGACTAATGTTCACTAATTTTGATGGGAAGTTTTCTTATGTGAAGACATAACTGAAGTATTTGGTCCACAGTTGTGCCTTTTCCTTGTCCTCAATTCTCTGGTATCAGACTGTAAGAAAGCTGCACCTTTTTTCCTGTAATTTTGCCATTGACATATTTTCAGAAGGTATTACAAGTTCAATCTTAAAAACCCTTGTTAATATACACTTCAGAAACCCATCCATTCCTACCTTAAGCTACTGAATGATTGATCTTCCACAGCCATACAAACACAGAAGCACAGACTTTGTCCCATCAACAATAGAGCACGGTCTACATTAGCCCCACTTTCTGACACAAGACAGTAGCCGTGAATCTTATGGCATTTCAAGTTCACAACCGTGTGTTTTCTAATGGTTGTGAAGTTACCATGACAATTCTTCTCTCAGGAAGTGCATTCCTGACCCCAGCACCCTCTGAGTGAAAAACAATCCTCAATTCCTCTCCACATCTCAAATCCTTCACTTCAAAATGTGTTCCATTGTTCTTGGCCCTTTGACTAAAATGAACAGCTGCTATCTATCCACCCTGTCCATGTCCCTCGTAATCCTATCCTTCTGAATCTCGGCCCATTCAGCATTCTCTCCTCCAAACTAAACAGCTTATCCAGCCTCTCTTCATAGCTAATATGCTCCATCCCTGGGAACATCCTGGTGAATCTCCTCTGAGCCCTCTCCACTACAATCACATCCGTCCTGTAACGTGGCTCCCAGAACTACAATCAGTATTCCATCTTGGCAAAAGCAAACTTCCACATAGCTCTTATAATCTATGCCTTGATGAATAAAGGTTATGTCTACGGTTCCCTATGCTTTTTCAAATTGTGCATTAACCAGTTTAGTCACATTCAGGGATTTGTGGAGAAGCACCCTCTGAGCTTCCTCGTGTGCTGCCATTCATTGAGTTCTCCCCTGTCCAGTTCCTTCTTCGAAAGTGCATAATTTCATATTCATCAGTTTTACATTCCACCTGCAATTGATCCACCCATCTGACAATTCCATCTGTATCTTCTTGTAACATAAGACCTGCTTCCTCACTGCCAACCACACGGCCAATCTTTGTATCAAACACAAACTTAGTTGTCACATTCCCGCCTCTCCTGTCTATATTCACAGCTGCATCACTTATGAATATCACAAATACTCAGGTTAAAGATGACACAACATCAGGTTATACTCCAACAGGTTTATTCGGAGGCACTAGCTTTGAAGAGCTGCTTCTTCATTAGGTGGTTGTGCATTTTGAAATCTCGTGCCTCTGAATAAACGTACTGGACTATCACCTGCTGTTATGTGATTTTTAAGTTTGTCCTGATGAAGGGCTTATGCCCAAAACGTCGAATTTCTTGTTCCTTGGATGCTGCTTGACCTGCTGCGCTTTTCCAGCAACACATTTTCAGCTCTGATCTCCAGCAGCTGCAGACTTCTCTTTCTCCTTTAAGTTTGTCCACCCCAGTCCAACACCAACATCTCTGTATCACAAATAATAAGGGACACAGTACTGATCCCTGTGATATACCATTGGACACCGGTCTCAGTCACACTAACAGCTTTCAACCCCCCGCCCCCCCTCTGTCTCCTAATAGGAAGGTGATTTGGATGCAACTTGGCAAATCACGAATGACTACGACCTGTTCCTTTCTTATTCTTTTCCGTTTGATACACTTGCAGAATATCTGGGGATTCTCTCTAATCTTGCCCTAAAAGCAGGTTTTAGGCAGTTCTCACCAAGTGAAGAATTTCCTCATTATTGCGGTCTTAAATGGTCTGTCCCCTAAACTGCAATTATTTGCCTTGAATGTGGAACTGACAGCCAGGGAAACGTCCTGTTTATTTCCAACGTGGCATACGTTTTGAGAAGTTTCCAAGTTTCATTGTGACCATCCTCTCATTCTTTCAAACTCTAAAGGACACAGGCCGAGTTTCCTCATCAGGCAATCTCGCCATCTGAGAGACTAATCTGGATAATGTCCATTGCACTTTTTTGTGATCAGTATATTTTTTCTCAGATTGGGTCAGCAGCACTTTACACAATGGATGTAGGTTTGCTCGCTACATTTCCAGACGTTTCGTTATCTTACTAGGTAACATCTACAGTGGACCTCATGCGAAACAATGCTTAAAATTCCTGCTTTCTATTTATATGTTTGGATTTCTTTGTGTTGGTGATACTATTTGCTGTGGCGAAGTCAATTCCTGTTCGTTTTCTCAGAGAGTGGTTGATGGCGTCTAAAAACTAATAGCACATTGAGTTAGACATCTGTCAGAAATACTTATGGATTTTCTCCATTGTTGCTGTTAATTCCTAAATATCCAATATCACATGCTGTATAATAGATTCCAACAGTTTCCAACTTGCAGATATCAAGTTAATTGTTCAGCAGTTCTCAAAACTATGTCTTCTTCCCTTTATAGATGCTTGGATTCCTTCCATTAATCTATAGTGCTTGGAACACGTTTGCCAACTTCCATTTATCCACAATGACTTCTAGCCTCTGCAGAATGCACAGGGAAATGAAACACAGTCATCGACAGTGCAAGTAATATTTCCATTGCCGATTTATGTCTGACATTTTAATATGAAGTACATCAGGTTTGTCAGACGTAGCAATGCTCAATCTAGCTACATTCTCAAATACCACCTTGTTACTGATAGAAGTTGACTGTATGTCTTCAGTTGCACAAGCCCTACATGATCACTGGGGATTACTGGGTGATTTTGTGGATCTTCCTCCGTGAAGACAGATGCAAAGTAACTGGTTATTTTCTTGGCCATTTCCGTGTTTTTCACAATAAACTCTCCTCTCCCGATTACCAATTTCCATATTTGACCTTGTATTTACTTTGTTTCCTTTGAAATGCAGATTGTAGATTTATGCAGTGCTTTTGTTCCTGTTTGTCAGCATTCATGTTCTGTTTTTGATTTCCTTATCAATTTCATGGCCCTTGTTTCTGGATTGTGAATTTCTGAGAATTCTCAGGTTTCCACAATGACTGAAATTCTTCCGAAGCCACTTCCTATGATTAATACGTTTTCTAACTTGTTATGTTAAACATCATTGGGTCACTTTCCCTTTCTTTGGTGTTTATAACTGAAATAAATAGACACATTATTCAGACTTTGCATTATTTCTATTAATCTCCTGGTCCTGATCAGACATATTCAGGAATACTGCAGGAGGACAGAGAAGGAATTGCGGGAGCCCTGGCTGATATTGTTACATTATTGCTGACCAAGTCTATCATCCAAGTCAGCATGACTTTGTGCATCGGACACCAAAGCTCACAAATTTGTTCGAATTCTTTGACGAAGTGACCAGCAACGTTGAGGAGGTCAGGATGGTATGCGTAGTCTATATGGATTCAAGTAAGGCCTTCAATAAGCTTCCACATGGTGCGCTGCTCTGCAAGGTTATATCGCATGAAATTGAGGAGGACCTGCCAGATTGGATACAAAATTGGCTTGATGGTAGGAAGCTAAGAGTAATAGTGGAAGGATGCTTGTCAAACTGCAGGCCTGGGACTAGTGGAATGCATCGGGGCGATGCTGGCACCACTATATATTACATATATCTATAATTTAGATGAGAATGTACGTGCATGATTTGTAAGTTTGAAGGTGACAATAAAATAGGTGGTTACATGGAGAATGACAAAGGTTATCAGAAACTTCAGAACTTACAGCAGTACCTTGATCAGTTGGGGAAGTGGGCCGAGAAATGGCGAATGGATTTTAATGCAGATCAGTGTAAGTACTTGCATTTTAGAAACTCAAATCAATCTCGGGGTTTTATAATGAACAGCTGGATGTTAAGGAATGTAGTGGAGCAGAGCGACCTTGGAATTCAGGTGCATGGTTCTTTGAAAGTTGATTGAGAGGCACACAGGGCAAGGAAGAAGACTTTTGGCAGTCTGGCATTCATCAGTCAGGGCACTAAGTAGCGGATTTGGGGAGCTATGCTGCAGAACACGGGGCACTGATGAGGCCATACTTATAGCGTTATTTTCAGTTTTGTTAACTTTACTATAGGAATGATGTTATTAAACTGGAATGAGTGCAGAAGAAATTTACAAGGATGTTGCCAAAGATTCAAGGCTCTGAGTTATAGGGAGAGTTTGGAAAAGCAAGGACTTTTTACTTTTGCGTGTATGAGACTGGGGAGAGGATCTTATTGAAGGGTATAAGATCATAACAGGCATGAATAGAGTGAATGCACTCAGCCTTTACTTCCTAGGATTGGACAATCACGGACTAGAGCGCATCAGTTCAGAGGGGTAAGAATAAAAGGGAACCTGAGGAGCAACTTTTTTACACATAGGGTGATAAGCATTTGGAATGAGCTACCAGCAGAAGTAGTTGAGGTTGGTACATTCACAACATTTAGAATACATTTTGACAAATACAGGATCGGAAAGGATTAGAAGGATCCGGGGAAATGGATGGGAAATGGGGTTAGTGTGAATTGACATTTTAGTCGGAATGGATCAGTTTGAGCTGAAGGACCTATGGGACTCTATGACTCTAACAACCATTGCTTATCTCCCACTGAATGTTATTTTGTATTTTCCCAATTCACTGGAACAAACTTGACCCTCTCGGCTCCATGCTTCTATCATGTTTGACCAAAATGTACAAACATTCTATATTGTATGCAGACGCCGTCTAAGACAAAACACATTAATGTCACTACTCCTCCAAAGCTGCATCAGAGCAAGGACATTGATTAGTCCTCCTGAATACACAACACCAAATCCGAAAAAAACTTGATCTCCAGTTTGGTTCAATACATACTCTTCAACCCAACTGATATACATTTAGGGAATTTATTTTTCACAGCATGAGCAGTCACTTAGTTAACGCAGTTGAAATGCAACTTGAGACCATGCAGTAAGACTGCAATATCCATGATATTTGCATGTCTAATTTTCAGAGCATATGACGCTCAGAATTTCTGCAACAGTTTTAGTTTCGATATTTAATACACCAATGTTTGCTTCTCTTTGTTATTTGTAAGCTCCCCTTAAACTGAATCTGAGGAACATGGTCTGTGGCGTTATTGGTGATAGACCTGGACAAGACACCCCAGAAGGGTCACCTTGAGGCTGTGATAGAGGACAAGCGTCAATAACCTTCTCCGCTGTCAGGATAAGGGTCACCATATTTTACCTGCTCCTTCACACTCCCTGTATACCTGTTATAGCACTGACCCCCGAACAAGGCTCACATTCTATTTCAAAATAAGGCTCAGGCATTTCCAAACTCACTATTGAATTCAGCAACTTTCTTCCTCACTTTCTTTGCCACCTATGCAATACCCCCGACACTAATAATACTAAATTGATTTACAACTCTCGACTGACTCGTTCCAGACACCTCACCATTCCCCCCAGCCCCACATCCACCAGCACTAAAAGCAGGGTCACCCATTTCCACTCTCCCCCCCTCTCTCTCTCTCTCTCTCTCCTGTCTGGAATGGGACAGAAAGGGCCAAGCCGGGTGGTACTGCGCCTGATGTCTGTTCCCTCACATCCCCTTCTCCCGCCATGTGGGGAGGAACCTGGCATGAGCCGGAAAGAAACAAGATGGCTCATGTGGAGCTTCTGAAACATCCACTTCCCATCAACTGAGTAAAGAGCAACATTCAGTTCTCACTTTAAACCCACTGTCAGTTCCAACGTCAGTCCATTCACTCCCAACCAAAAACAGATACCTCACTGCACAGAGAGGCAGACACTGAAATGCACAGACTTATTGGCAAACACCCGAACATACTAACATGCAAAACACATATAAGGAGATATGCATACACACACATTGCAATACACAGAGACATATACAGTTGGACAGAAATAGATACAAGCACAGATAGAAACACGGAGGCTGATACACAGGTACACAGATGTAGCCACACAAGTACACAGAAAACAAGCACATGGACACCCCTCCCCCCACCTTGTCTCAGTCGATTATCTTGAACTCAGCACCGCCCTCCTAACCTGCAATCTTCTTCCTGACCTCTCCGCCCCCACTCCACTCCGGCCTATCACCCTCACCTTGACCTCCTTCCACCTAACACATCTCCATCGCCCCTCCCCAAGCCCCTCCTCCCTACCTTTTATCTTAGCCTGCCTGGCACCCTCTCCTCATTCCTGATGAAGGGCTCTGGCCCGAAACGTCGAATTTCCTGTTCCTTGGATGCTGCCTGACCTGCTATGCTTTAACCAGCAACATTTTCAGCTATATATACATACACACAGAGACACAAGCGCTAGTGTCATGGAGACACAAATCGGCACGTTTTTGGTTTATCAAGGGAACAAGGATTCTAGGTAGAAGGCAGGAAAATGAGTTTGGGGTACATACAAGAAATTATTGAATGGCATATCAGACTCGATGGGCCGAATGGCCTCATTCTGCTCCTTTTTTTCATGCTCATGTGGTGTTATGCTGTCAAGTATTCACTTTCTGAGATTGCAGCAGAGGCTGGATTTGATGCATATTTGACTGGAAAGAGTCAGTGGGAATGTGGGACAGGTTTGGACGGCAGAATGGCTTATGGTTATTCATAATTATTATATCATTAAGTATGAAAAGAGGTGGTGATTTGATGCGAGGTAGCACAGGTTTAATATAATGGGTCCGACAATGAAGTAAAGATGACCCTTTGCATTTAGTGCCGTGCGGTCTGTGGTATGCTCATCCTCAGGAAATAGGGAAGCTATTGAGGATATTCTAGGCTGAGCTCGACTGATCTTTGCTGGACAGGAGAGTCAATGTTTATCGGGAACAGACAGGAGAGGGATGAGCAGAGACAATTGGACCAGCCATGAGCATTCTGAATGTGTTGTTATCTCAATCCACCCTCGATGCTGTTATAGAGATATACTGCTGCCCCGAACCCATGTATTGTTCCTTCAATCCACCCCTCGATGCTGTTACTGGGTAGGGGACCACCCCAATCCGTCAGACAGGATCGTTACAATGAGACAGGAGGAGACCATTCTGCCCCTCTAAGAAATTACACAGGAATATAGAATTAAGTAATTCAGATCGTTGAGTACATTGCACAGCCCAGGACGAGGCCATTCAAGCCGCCTGAACAGCTACACAGGAACAGGGAATATGTCACTAGCAGGAAATAGAGAGTAGAGAGAAATGTTTACTTTCAGCCTGCAAAGCTCTAACTGATGGAGTACCTCAGAGATCACTGTGGGGTTATCAATTATCTGCATCAAAGATCTGGAAGAAGGGGAGGGAATGGCTTGGAGCTCAATTAGCTCGTACACCAAAATGGTCTCCTCAAATTGAGATACTGAGTCTGCAATATGATTATAGACAGGGAAGCTTAGTGCGCAAACCTTCTGTAGAAATAACATAAGGTAAATTGTCTATTTTGGCATGAAGGATAAAACAATGGTAAACAATTTAAATGGAGAGAGATTGCAGTACTCTGTGATACAGGCGGTTTCTATGTTCCTGGGACATGAATCATGTGAAGTCAGTCTGCAGATGCAGCATGTGATTTGGAAGGTAAGTGGAATGATGCTGTTTTTGGCAAAAGGTTAAGGTTTAGTTGCAGGGATGTTTTACTGCATCTGTACAGGGCATTGCTGAGACCACATCTGATGCACTGTGCGCAGTTTTGATACCCTAACACTAAAATAAAAGGAAATAATTATTTTTGAAATTTTCAAAGAGGTTTCCCTTTTCTCATTCCTGGGATGCCGGCCTTTGGTAATGGGGGATAATCAGTTCCGATCTTAGCTGAGAAATAGTATTGAATTACCATGACTTTCAGAAAAGTGCATCAGCTGGATGCATATTATCTTTCGTCAGGGAGACTAACGCTAGAGAATAAATTTGAAGAAAAAAGATGTATTGATATCAATACACATACTATGAAGACACCTACCAATACTTACAAATTACACAGACACGTGTAAGCATGTCATCAAATTATAAAGTGGGGACATTTTTTGAGATTGAATGGAATTGTATACAAGAGCAATGACACACCTGCATATAATCCATAATCAGGTTTTCCAGAGAATTTTCCAGGAGATCGCACATGGTCCAGTTTGGTGTTCAGTTGACATTATGGTATGTTTCAACACAGAGAGGGAGAATATTGTTCCCTGCCTGAGAAGCAACAGCCGATTGATCCCTTTCTCTTACTTTGTTCCACCACTTAGCAAAGTGTCAGTCGATAAAATCCCTGAGTTATCTTTGCCACTTGTGATGGATTCCTGGTGAGGATTTATTGGAAACTCTCATATGCCTGAAACAAAGGGAATTCAGCCAAATCCAATTGTTCCAGAACAAAATCCCACAAACAGTAGCTTATTTGAACAGAACAACTTCAAAGGTAGAATAACATTTGGGGCACTCTGTCATTTTACCATTTGATTTGAGGACATCGTTCTGTGTCTTACATTTTTTTTTCTCGAAAATTACCTACTCTGAGACTGATATCATTAGCCACATCATTAAACTGGTTACATTTAAGATTGGTGTAACCAGTGGAGGAGTGGGACGGAAAAGGATACAGTGACCCTCCAACATTGGCTGGAACACAAATGAGAAATTTTCAAATGGCTGTCCAAGTAGAAAATCCCTCCCCAGAAGTTTGTGCTGCCTGGATGTTTACATTTATTCAAAGTTACATTTGTTGACATTTGACAGAAAAGTGAATGTAGAAAATGGTATACAGAGAGAAAACTGCTCGGGAGACCACAATCATATGACACATAATCGTTGTGCTTGGTGGAGTGGTGACAACGTGTCTAATGGCTCAGTCCTATGTTCCTATTTTCCATCCAACCACTCACAGCCCCTGCAAGGAGTAGTTGGAGGCCACTTGCTCCAAATACCTGATCCACAGTAACACAGCATCTCATTCAATTCCTCAAGACTGTCGCACACACACGGTTGAGTGTGGGTTGGAAAATGCTACTTGAAAATCCAGGCTGGGTTCGAAAGACGCCTCTAGTCTCTTTGCAGAGTGTTTCCTCTCTGCAACTTGTGCTTTATTTGTTGGTCATAATGTTGGTCGAGATTCACTGTGAACACAACCCCATATCTCATCCAGAAATGCTTTGCTCTTTCTGATTTCAACGTTCAATAACAGAACGTTCAGGAAAATTACAACCATTAACTTTGTGATTACATAATATGAGGACATAAGGAACCGGATCAGCTAGTTCGGACGATCTAGTCATTGTATACCATCATGGCTGATTTACTGTTGGCATTAGCTCCTTTTTAATGCCCAATTCTTCACATCCCTTAGCTGTCTGACAGGTCAAAAATCCATCTAACTCCTCCTAAATTCCTTTCAGTGATGTAGCTCCCTTAACTCTCTAGCGCAGATAATTCCTGACATTAATTACCCGCTGTGAGAGGAAAACATTCCCTACATACATCATCACCGAATTGATATGAACGAGCGGTGAACACAGGGGCTCAGCAAACAGTGAATGGCTTTGATATCAAGTCAGTATTTGACTGAGGATGGCATCAGGACCACTCACTTATTTGAGCTGAATGGAAATCAGGTGTAACCTCCCACTTATCTGGGTTTTTCAGATCACAAAGAAAGATGCTTGTGGTCGGTGGCCTACATTCCTAACAGTTCCTGGATATCTCTGCAGGAGATCCTCAGGTTAGCCTCCTCAGTACAAACATCTTCAACTGCTACATCAATGTCTTTCCCCATCATAAGACCTGAAGTATGGATGACGACTGAAGATCACACAATATTCAAACATTCTCTGCCCCCTCAGCTCCTGAACCATCATGTGTCCATGTGCAGCAAGACCTGGACAGCATTCCGGTTTGTGCTGTTAAAGTGTCGCTAACATTCATGCAACAGCGCTGCCAGACACTGCACATTTCCACAGTTAATAGAGGAGCAGAAACCCAGGCTGGTTGCACACTGATATGTGGAAGCCATTGAGCCTGTGGAGGCTACTGAACATGAAGAGGGACAGCCCATTCAATCAATCTGCCTATTCCACAGGAAGAAAGGGGTCTGGTCTGTACATTGAGCTGTTAAAGAGGAACAGGCAGAGCCCAATCAGATCCTTAAACCTGTTCCATGAGACCACGAGATAGTTATACAGAAACGTATAACAGGGCGAGGATATAAACGTTTATACAGGGCGTCATTGGTACTCTACTATGACAAACCAATGAAACCGAGACTGCATTGATAGGGGGCTCCATGGTTCCATTGTTTGTAGAACGTGTGCTACCTTTCATGGTTTGCTGCCAGTGAGGAGGGAAACCAAATATATTGTGTGAAGTCTCAAGGAGGCATCTTCTAGCTCCGAGAAGTCACTCCCATGTGCTCAATGTAGGTGAGAAGTTGCTGGGAAGAGTTAACTCTTTTATAATGTAGGTACTGTTGCTGCTGTCGGGATTATGGATAGCATGACGTTGATTGCAGGATCACGCAACAATTGAACTGTATTAACGTTGGGAGAGCTTTTTTTTTCAAAAGCCTGAACCTCTCTCTCTCTGTCTCTCTCTCTCTCTCTCTCTCTCTCTCTGTCTCTCTGTCTCTCTCTGTCTCTCTGTCTCTCTGTCTCTTTCTCTCTCTCTCTCTCTCTCTCTCTCTCTCTCTCTGTCTCTTTCTCTCTCTCTCTTCTCTCTCTCTCTCTCTCTCTCTCTCTCTCTCTCTCTCTCTCTCTCTCTCTATCTATCTCTGTGAATTGAAATAGGTAGTGGGGGTGGTTGGATGGAATGTTCTCAGAGGCTCTTAAACTATCAAGAATCATGCAACCTGAGTGAAAAAAGCCATGGAATTTATCACCATAACAGTGTCTGTTTATAACATCATAAATGATTGTACATCCCCCTTAATGTTCAATGCAATCACCTTATTCTCTCACTGAGTTTCACTCACTATTCATGCTGCCATCATCCCAGGGATTAGCCTGGTGAGACTTGAGAGAAAGTCTATCCACAGTACCCCAAATACTGCCTCAACACACTCAGGGATGATCACAATAATCCTTTTCTCTCACTTCGACATCTCCGTTTCCTTCCTGTGTTATGAAACGCCATTATTTTTCTATGCACTACGACTGACATAGAATTTAAAAGTTCCTTATATATGTACGTCAGCACCAATAAAGCCAGCATCAGAGTTGCCTATGGAGATGTGCATCACACTCGGGAGAACTTCAATGAGACCGAATACACCTAAAAGATGTAATCATCACCTACGTGAATGGAAATGAGATGTACAAACACGGGAAACAGATAGAGGAAGGGATCTATCTTGACTTTTGTTCTTCTCTCATAGGATGTATGCAGCAGAGGCAGGTCAGCATGTTACGCCAATCTTAAACTGAGTGGCTGGTTCAGTTGTTCCACAGGACAGTAAAGAGTAAAACACATTGCTGTGGGTTTGTAGCGTTACAATACAGGATAAATTCTCCTGCTTAATTAAAACCAGCAACAGAGAAAAGATTTATCCAATGCAGTAATGTGTGATAATTCTATAGTCTAAGAACAATTTAAAGCAAAAATTAACAACTTTATTTCTTAAAGTGTTACAGAGAATAATAATCGAACGAATATTTACAACTTCTTCCTCTAAACTTTCTTTGACCCTCCCCCTCCACTATACGAGTCCGATAAGACTCCTAATTAAGATTTACAAAATAAAACTTCTTATCTCAAAACCAGGAAGCTTTCGGTCTTCTCCATATTCCTGTCAACTTTTTTTCTGGGGGATTCAGCTTTACTAGTTACTAATCAATGAATATACTTTTAAGGGAGCTATTTTTCAGGCAGTCTTTGCATACTGGTAGCTTGGCAGCTCTGCTCTCAACTGTTCAACCTTCCACAGTCTTGTACCTCCAAACTATTGGATTGTGTCATTGACTTTTAAGATTACTAATATATTACATTCAAACTTGATTGGAGGTGGGTCATTTGGTGTATAATTTAAACTGTTTGGCTGAATTTGTTTTTGTCTCAAGACAATGAGCTAAATGAGTTGTTCGACCAAATGTTAAGGTCTATCTACTTTTCAGAAGATTCTGTTCGCCGAGCTGGAAGTTTTTGCTGCAAACGTTTCGTCCACTGGCTAGGGGACATCATCAGTGCGTTTGTTGGAGCCTCCTGCGAAGCGCTGCTTTGATGTTTCTTCCGGTATTTATAGTGGTTTGTTCTTGCCGCTTCCGGGTGTCAGTTTCAGCTGTCCGTTGTAGTGGTTTGTATATGGGGTCCAGGTCGATGTGTCTGTTGATTGAGTTTGTGGATGAATGCCATGCTTCTAGGAATTCTCTGGCTGTTCTCTGTCTGGCTTGCCATATGACAGTAGTGTTTCCACAGTCGAATTCATGTTGCTGGTTGTCTGAGTGTAAGGCTACTAGGGATAGCTGGTCGTGTCGTTTGTGGCTAGCTGATGTTCATGGATGCGGATTGTTAGCTGTCTTCCTGTTTGTCCTATACAGTGTTTTGTGCAGTCCTTGTATGTTATTTTGTAAACTACGTTGGTTTGGCTTGTGCTGGGTATTGGGTCCTTTGTTCTAGTAAGTTGTGTTCTGAGCGTGGATGTTGGCTTGTGTGGCGTTATGAGTCCTAAGGGTCGCAGTAGTCTGGCTGTCAGTTCTGAGACGCTCCTGACGTATGGTAGGGTGGCTAGTCATTTTGGTTGTGGCATGTCCTCGTTCCGTGGTCTATCTCTTAGGCATCTGGTGATAAAGTTGCGTGGGTATCCGTTTTTGGCGAATACCTTGTATAGGTGTTCCTCTTCCTCTTTTCGCAGTTCTGGTGTACTGCAGTGTGTTTGGCTCTTTTGAATAGTGTCCTGATGCAGCTTCGTTAGTGTGTGTTGCGGTGGTTACTTTCATAGTCTAGGACTTGGTCTGTGTGTGTTGGTTTCCTGTGTACCCTTGTGGTGAATTCTCCGTTGGGTGTTCTCTCTACTAACACGTCTAGGAATGGGAGTTGGCTATCCTTTTCCTCTTCTCTCGTGAATCGGATTCCTGTGAGTGTGGCGTTGATGATTCGTGTGTTTTTTCTATTTCTGTGTTTTTGATGATTACAAAGGTGTCATCGACATATCTGATCCAGAGTTTGGGTTGTATTTGTAGTAGGGCTGTATGTTCTAGCCATTGCATAACTGCCTCTGGTATGAGTCCCGAGATTGGTGATCCCATGGGTGTTCCGTTGATTTGTTCGTATATCTGATTGTTGAATGTAAAGTGTGTGGTGAGGCACAGGTCCAGTAGTTTGAGTATGCCGTCCTTGTTGATAGGTTCGGCCTCCTGTGTTCTGTTATGTGTGTTCAGTAGGTTGGCTATTGTTTCTCTGGCTAGGGTTTTGTCAATCGAAGTGAACAGTGCCGTCACGACGAATGTTACCATGGTTTCACACAAAAAACACACCGAATCGTCAACTCCACACGCACAGGAAACCGATTCACGAGAGAAGAGGAAAAGGATAGCTAACTCCCATTCCTAGACGTGTTAGTAGAGAGAACACCCAACGGAGAATTCACCACAAGGGTACACAGGAAACCAACTCACACAGACTATGTCCTAAACTATGAAAGTAACCACCCCAACACACACAAACGAAGCTGCATCAGGACACTATTCAAAAGAGCCAAACACACTGCAGTACACCAGAACTGCGAAAAGAGGAAGAGGAACACCTATACAAGGTATTCGCCAAAAACGGATACCCACGCAACTTTATCACCAGATGCCTAAGAGATAGACCACGGAACGAGGACATGCCACAACCAAAACGACTAGCCACACTACCATACGTCAGGAGCGTCTCAGAACTGACAGCCAGACTACTGCGACCCTTAGGACTCATAACGCCACACAAGCCAACATCCACGCTCAGACAACAACTTACTAGAACAAAGGACCCAATACCCAGTACAAGCCAAACCAACGTAGTTTACAAAATACCATGCAAGGACTGCACAAAACACTATATAGGACAAACAGGAAGATAGCTAACAATCCGCATCCATGAACATCAGCTAGACACAAAAATACACGACCAGCTATCCCTAGTAGCCTTACACTCAGACAACCAGCAACATGAATTCGACTGGGAAAACACTACTGTCATAGGGCAAGCCAGACAGAGAACAGCCAGAGAATTCCTAGAAGCATGGCATTCATCCACAAGCTCCATCAACAGACACATCGACCTGGACCCCATTTACAAACCACTACAACGGACAGCTGAAACTGACACCCGGAAGCGGCAAGAACAAACCACTATAAATACCGGTAGAAACATCAAAGCAGCGCTTCGCAGGAGGCTCCAACAAACGCACTGATGATGTCCCCTAGCCAGGGGACGAAACATTTGCAGCAAAACCTTCCAGCTCGGCGAACAGAACAACAACGGACACCCGAGCTACAAATCTTCAATCAGACTTTCAACACTTACAGGCGAGAATCGCTGAGACAAGCCAGGAAATGGGAATCCTGCGCTAACCGCCTAAGCGCCACATATGAACAACTCCGTTTCCTCCACGAATGCTGAAAAAATCAAATCCTTCCACAATGTGTCAAGTACAGACCTCCAGTAAATAACCCACAAGCCACGGAAACAGCCAAGAAGAACGGATTCAGGACGGTCCAGGTAATGATCACAGACGCTCACAACCGACCGCACAAATACAAGCAAGAAATTGCGCGCCAAAAGTCGTTAATTTCAAAAACCACTAATCAGGAATGGACCCGGACCATAGAACAGGCTATCACTTCGCAAAAAAACGGCACTAAATGAAAAAATGGACAAACTCACACACAAAAAGGAGGACACTACCACACACAACTGGATTAAAAACCTCTCCCATAGACAGGTCACAGACATGGAAAGAACTATCCTGGCCAAGGGACTCAAATACAACCACAGGGATGCCAACACAGCAGACTTACTAGCAGCACTAGAATGCACACTCAGGAACAATGGACTGACAGAAGAGACACAACAAACAATGAGACAAACGGTAGTACCCATGATGATAAGAAAACGACAAACACATAACCACAACACCAAGGAGAGGGAAGCACTGAAAGCACTGAAAAATGACAAGAACATAATCATACTACCGGCAGATAAAGGCAGAATGACGGTCATCCTAGATAAATCAGACTACATCAATAAAGCACAACAACTACTCGCGGACACCAACACCTACCAAATGAAGGATTCCGACCCCACACCACAACTCACCAATAGAATAAACAACACACTAAGGAATCTTCAAAAAAACGGACAGGTAACCAAAGCGGACCTACAAAGAATGAAACCTGAAAGCAACAACACCCCCAGATTCTATGGACTTCCCAAAGTACACAAATCAGACATCCCACTCAGACCCATAGTATCACTAGCAGGGACACCAGCATACAAACTGGCCAAAGAACGACAACAAAAACTGAAACACCTGGTCAGCAGATCCAAACACTCCATAAAATCAACACAGGAATTCTTGGACATCATCAGGAATACACACATAGACAAAGAAGAAACCATGGTATCATTCGACGTGACGGAACTGTTCACTTCAATTGACAAAACCCTAGCCAGAGAAACAAAGCCAACCTACTGGACACACAGAACAGAACACAGGAGGCCGAACCTATCAACAAGGACGGCATACTTAAACTACTGGACCTGTGCCTCACCACACACTTTACATTCAACAATCAGATATACGAACAAATCAACGGAACACACATGGGATCACCAATCTCGGGACTCATACCAGAGGCAGTTATGCAATGGCTAGAACATACAGCCCTACCACAAATCCAACCCAAACTCTGGATCAGATATGTCGATGACACCTTTGTAATCATCAAAAACACAGAAATAGAAAAAACACACCGAATCATCAACGCCACACTCACAGGAATCCGATTCCCGAGAGAAGAGGAAAAGGATAGCTAACCCCCATTCCTAGACGTGTTAGTAGAGAGAACACCCAACGGAGAATTCACCACAAGGGTACACAGGAAACCAACTCACACAGACCAAGTCCTAAACTATGAAAGTAACCACCCAACACACACAAACGAAGCTGCATCAGGACACTATTCAAAAGAGCCAAACACACTGCAGTACACCAGAACTGCGAAAAGAGGAAGAGGAACAACTATACAAGGTATTCGCCAAAAACGGATACCCACGCAACTTTATCACCAGATGCCTAAGAGATAGACCACGGAACGAGGACATGCCACAACCAAAACGACTAGCCACACTACCATACGTCAGGAGCGTCTCAGAACTGACAGCCAGACTACTGCGACCCTTAGGACTCATAATGGCACTCAAGCCAACATCCACTCTCAGACAACAACTTACTAGAACAAAGGACCCAATACCCAGTACAAGCCAAACCAACGTAGTTTACAAAATAAAATGCAAGGACTGCACAAAACACTATATAGGACAAAAAGGAAGACAGCTAACAATCCGCATCCATGAACATCAGCTAGCCACAAAAATACACGACCAGCTATCCCTAGTAGCCTTGCACTCAGACAACCAGCAACATGAATTCGACTGTGGAAACACTACTGTCATAGGGCAAGCCAGACAGAGAACAGCCAGAGAATTCCTGGAAGCATGGCATTCATCCACAAACTCCATCAACAGAAACATCGACCTGGACCCCATATACAAACCACTACAACGGACAGCTGAAACTGACACCCGGAAGCGGCAAGAACAAACCACTATAAATACCGGAAGAAATATCAAAGCAGCGCTTCGCAGGAGGCTCCAACAAACGCACTGATGATGTCCCCTAGCCAGTGGACGAAACGTTTGCAGCAAAAACTTCCAGCTCGGTAAACAGAACCACAACAACGGACACCCGAGCTACAAATCTTCAATCAGACTTTAAAGTTTTTAGAAGACTTGGTGCTGTCAGGTAGTTTAAAGGTGCAGTTCACCCACATGTTAATCAATGAAGTCACACGGAAACCTGACTAGGGAAGGTTGACACATTGACTTACCTAAATGACTTTAAGCAAGCAGATGGGTTTTTATCACAAATAATAATGTTTGCTTTTATATTCCACCACTTTCCTTTATGAGATACCAACAGACTATTATTCTGTGGCTCTAGATTATGAGTCAATAGCTTGACCACCATAAACTGTCTTCCTGCACGTGCAGAGAACCCGTCAAACATCCTGAAGAGCAATTATTTAGTGATGGACATGTGATTAGAAAGCACTTGAAACTGTTGCATCCAGATTGAACAAAGGCAAAAAATCATGATTCATTCAGAAGTTGCACTGAGACTGCAGACGAGATTGAGATTTCATGATGGTGGTTTTGTACATGATTGTTTAGTGGGGAGGACATGGATATGTAAATCTGTGAAGGACAAAATGGATTATGGAGTTTGAGAACATTCTGTGTCCTTCTTGCATATCAATGAGTAATTTAAAAATAGTAGTTTGATAGTTATATTTTATAAGGAAAGGATTTTTTTTGTTTGGAAGTGAAGACATTGACTTGCACTTTCCAAAATTTATATATCATGAGCAGAAATTCAGTTCAACCCGGGTTAGTAGACAAATATAATGACTTACCAGGAACACCAACTACCGCAAGGATGGGATAGTAACAACCTTGACTAATCCAAAGGATATCCTGGATCCGTGATGCTAATGATATCCAAGGCCGAGAAAGCCAGTAAAGACCCCAGGATAAACTCCTATCCATTGTTGGAACATTCCAGTCTAAAGTTCTCAGATTCTGATCCACTGTTGGAACATTCCAGTCTAATGTTCTCAGATTCTGATCTCTCCTCCCTCTCTCTCTCGAGCTGCTGATCCCTATTAGTGCTGTCAGTGATGTTCCTACTCCCACTGTGGGATAGCACATTGAACAGAGCCCATTTATCTTTCAATGATGGAAACTCTTCACGCCATAATTAGGATCCACGGAGATTGATATTAATCACAGTCACTGAACAAATAGCTCCAGCTAACCCCTTTAACCCCTTTGAATTCAATATTGATTTTATTAAAATTCAAAAGAACTTTAAAGTTTAGACATTTGGCAAGGGATATGTGTGTGTGGGTGAACAGGAAGAAATATTTGAAATGGTAGATTGAATGTATGTAATCATTCAATTTGCCTTAGGTATGGCAGTAATGCCAAAGGATTGTCAGAACATAAACAAGTTTCTCCGTTTATAAATCGAAACATACAGTCTGTAACTACTGATCAGTGATGTGATTATAATGTCAGTAAAACATGTAGAGAACTTTTCTAGTCCATAATCTGCCAGAAAATTGCCTATGACAACATGAGTGATAACAGACAAATGGCATGGATAAATTAACAGAGAATATGATATGATACACAATTCAGATGGTTATTCAAGGATCAGAGACGGCAGGTGAGGGTCATGCTGTTAATATTATCGATGTCAATCAAATGCATTGAAGTAAATTTCACTGGATTTTAATTGCAGTGTGATTATGATATTGGGGCATGGCTGCTGTGACTGGATAGAGGGAACATGATATTTCCCAGCTATCTGTATTGGAATTTTATTCTTTATAAATCATATGGTGATCAAATTCCAGGATACATCTCCAATGAGGAATGAGGAGAGCCAATATTAACCATGCAACCAGAAGACACTGGAACAGAAATTTGGCCATTAGGCCCATTGAGCCTGCTCCGCCATTCCACGATGGCTGTTAAGCTTCTCCACCCCATTCTCCCACTTTCCACCGGTAACCCTTGATCCCCTTTATAGTCAAGAACCTATCTGTCTCACTCCTAAATATACTCAATGACCTGGACTCGACAGCCCTCTGTGGCAGTGAACTCCATCATTTCACCGCCCTCTGGCTGAAGAAGTTTCTCCTTATCATTTTTTGAAAATGTCTTCTCTTTACACTGTCCCTTCTTTTCAAGGTCATTTAGTATTCTGTAAGTTTCAGTTGATCTCCTAACATTCTTCTGAACTCTACCAAATACAGACCCAGAGCTCTGAAATATTTTTTATATGTTAAGCTTTTATTTCCTGGCACCATGCGCGGGAATCTCTTCCGAAAACGCTCCATGACCAGTGAATACTTCCTGAGATATGGGACCCAAAACTGCGCACAACAATCCGAATGTTGCATGACCAAAGCCTTGTAGAGCCTTAGGAGTACATCCCTGCTTTTATATCCAAGCGCTCTTGAAATAAATACCAACATTGTATTTGCCTTCTTAACTACTGACAACCTGCAAGTTTACTTTTCAAGACTTCTGGACTGGAACCAACTAGTCTTTTTGCACTTCAGATTTCTGAATTGGCTTGCTATTTAGAAAATACTCCATGTCTCTATTCATCCTGGCAAAATGCGTTCCCACACTGTCCCACGTTGTACTCCATCTCCCACTTGTTTGCTTACTCTCCAAACCTGTGAAAGTCCTTCAGCAGGTGAAAGTGAGGACCGCAGATGCTGGAGATCAGAGTCAAAAAGTGTTGTTACAGAAAAGCACAGCCCGTCTGGCAGCATCGGAGGAGCAGGAGATTCGACGTTTCAGGCATAAAGCCTTCATCAGGAATGTGGGGTGGGCGGAAGTGAGCAGAGAAATAAATGGGAGGGGCTGGTGCTAGGAGGAAGGTAGCTTGGAAGGTGACAGCTCAATGAAGGTAGGTGGTTACAGTGATAGGTCAGAATGAAAGGTGGACTGGATAGATGGGAAGGAAGATGGACAAGTAGGACAGTTCAAGAAGGCGGTCCTCAGTTGGACGGTTTGATCTCGAATAAGGTGGAGGGAGGGGAGATGAAGAAACTGGTTAAATTGTCCGTGATACTGTGTGTTTGCAGGGTCACAAGGCAGAAGATGATGCGTTCTTCCTTCAGATGTCAGGTGGCAAGAATCTGGCAGTGAAGGAGGCCAAAAACTTGTAAGACCTTGGCAGAGTAGGAGGGGGAGTTGAAGTATTCTGCCACAGGGCAATGGGGTTGTTTGATTTGGGTGTCCGAGAGAGTTCCCTGAACCGTTCTGCAAGTTGATGTCCTGTCTCGCCAATGTAGTGGAGACCAGGAGAAATGGACAGACTAAATGAGGTGTTTGGATGCACTGGATGTTGTCTGCCTGATGTGGAAGGATCCATTGGCGTCATGGGTGAACGTGAGGTGGGAGGTGTTGGCACAGCTTTCATACATTTTGCAATAGCAAGGGAAGGTGCGGGGAGTGGAAGGTGGAATGTTGGGGCCGCGTGGACCTAACGAGAGAGAGATTGTGAGGGAATGGTCTCAGCAGTTTGATGATAGGAATGGGAGGAAGTATATCTCTGGTGGTGCGTTCTGACTGTTGGCTGCAGAAATGGCGGAGAATGATACGTTGTATCCTGAGGTTGGTGGGATGGAAGGCAAGCACCAGATAGGTTCTAACTTGTTGCAGTTGGAAGGGTGTAGTTCAAGGGCAGAGGTGTGTGAAGTTGAGGAAATGTGCTAGAGCACCTTCCTGCAGCCGAACCTCCTCTTCAATGCTACCTGTCCCTTTATCTATTTTTGCACTGTTTGAAAGCTTAGCCAAAATGCCGTCAGTTCCTTCATATAGATAATGAATGCACAATGTGAAAAGTTGTGGTCCCACCACTGATTCTTGTGAAACACCACATGTCACTGGCTGCCATCCTGAGAAGAACCCTTTGATCCCCACTCTCTGCTTTCTGTCAGACAGCCAAAGTTCTATCCATGCTGGCACCTTGCCTCTAACACCATGGGCCCATATCTTGCTCAACAGCCTCATGCATGGCACCTTGTCAAAGGATTCTCGAGGTGCAGATGGATAATATACATCGGTTCTCTTTGATCCAATATGCTCATTACTCCCTCACAGTATCCTAGCCGGTTTGTCAGGCATGACCTCCCCTTGATGAAACATGCTGACTCTGTCCTATTTTACCAAAGACCTCCAAGTATTCAGAAATCCCATTCTTCACGATGGATTCCATGATGTTACCCACATACAAAGTTAGGCTAATCAGTCTACAGTTTTACATCTTCTGCCTAACACCCTTATTAAACGGGGTGTCATGTTAGCAAGTATACAGCCACTTGGACTTTTCGAGGTTTTAGTCATTCCTGAAAGATTACCACTTCCATTTGCACTAACTCTTCAGCTATCTCTTGTTGTGTAGTCCAACTGGTCCAGCTGAGTTATCCACATTCATGCCATTCCGTTTTCTAACATGTTCTTCTCAGTGATGGCCACCGTATTCAGGACTGCCCTCTCACTCTCTTCAGTTCTGGGAAATTTCTCGTGTCTTCAACCGTGAAGACTGATGCAAATTTCCTCAGCTGTTTCTTTGATTCCCACTACTGGCTCTCCAGTATCATTTTCCTTTGGTCCATATTCACTTTTACTGTCTTTTGCACTTTATATATCTAAAGAATCTCTTACAGTTTCCTTTGTATTATTGATTAAGTTAGCCCCATATTTAACCTTCTCCCTCCTTATTTATTTTTTCTTGCCTTCTGTTGGCCACAATTCTCCAGCTTCCTCTGCCATTCACTGCTCTTTTTCTTATATGCAATCCCTGACTTCCTTTGTCAGCCCTGGTTGCCTCATCCTCCCTGTACCATGTCTCTATTACTCAGCATGAATCTCTGCAGTGTCTCCTGAATTAACCTTGGAATCTCCTGAAAATGCTGTTCCCCTGTCTTTCCTGCGAGACCCCTGTCCCGGTCAATTCTACCCAGCTTCTCCCTTATGTCTCCCCAGTTGCCTTTATTCAGCTGAAATACTGTTAACTCTGATTCTTTCTTCTCTCTCATATTGCAGAATAAATTCAACCATGTTCTGATCACTGCTTCTGAAGTTTTCCTTCATCTTAAGCTCCCTTAACTAGCCTGCGTCATTAAATCCAGTGTCACCTGTTCCCGAGTGGGCTCCACCACATGTTACTCCAAAAAGCCATCCTGTGGACTTTCCTCAAATTCCTTTTCTTGCGATTCACTACCAACCTGGTTTCTAATTCCACTTGCATATTGAAATCCTCTATGATCACTATAACTTTGCCTTTCCTACAGATCTTTACTATCTCCTGGTGTATCTTGTCCCCCAGCTCCTGACTACTCTTTGGAGGCCTGTGCATGTCTCCAACTGTGATTCTCTTTCCTTTGTGGTTCCTCAATTCTACCGTGCAAATTCTACGCCATCTGACCTTCTTTATTTCTTACAATTGATTTAATTTCATTTGTTATTAAAAATGGAAATCCACTCCCTCTGACATCTACCTTTTCGATAGAATATATGTCCTTGAATATCCTGACCCCTTGCAGCCACTTCTCTGTGATACCCATCACGTCATACCTGCCAAGTTCAATCTGTCCCACAAGCTCATTTACTCTATTCCTTATACTGCGTGCATTCAGATATAACCCCTTCAATCCTGTATTAACGGTTCCTCTTCTCATTGTCATTTGTTTGTCCAGTTTGCTTGAAGTTTGTTTGCATACACTTTCTATACACTGTCCTATTTGCATCTGTGCTGGAGATTTTAACAATCTCTCCTGAGCTCTGTACTCTTACCTCCTCTATGCTAATTAAACCCTATAACTGCACCCCCACCCCGCACTCACACACACTCCTAATCAGTTTAAAGATCTGTCTACAGCCTTAGTTAGGAATCACCCCGACTCTGGCCGCAGCACGGTTCAGACGAAAACTGTCCCATCGGAACAGGTCCTTTCTTCCTCAGTAATAAAATGTGGTTATTCAACACAAAATACAGGGACGAAAAACAAACATTTCTGTACATACAAAACCATGAAAACTACAAAGAGACAAGTTTATTAAAATACACTTACGATGTGGAGCTATATGAATTGAAATGTGAATTCCAAAACCATGGACGAGGTGTTCAAACTTCATTGGTCTTTATTTGACCCAAAGCTGAAATGTTGATTTCCCTCCTGTCAGGGTTCCCCCTCACTGAGATTCTCTCGCCCTGTCTCTCACACACTGTCTAGAGGGACGTCAAGTTCCTGTTGGACAAGAATATTTAAATTAATTCACCTTCTCGCTGGAACCAATCTATTCTTCTTTTGGATCCTGCTCAGCCGTCAGCGATATTATTGGTGATAAATGATCTGGGATGATAGCATTGCGCTCACTGGGTACGGCACCAGACAAAGGGCTTGCAGTCTGTGGGAGTTTCTAAATATAATTTCTGTGCGTTTCTCCTCATGCTGTCTTCTGATATAACTTCACAGTCATCTGATACCTCTTGTTCTCACTCACTCTGTCACTCCGTTTTCTCTCCAGTCCTTTTCTCTCCCTTCACTCCCTTTTGCTCTGTTATTTTTTCTCTCTCTCAAGCACACGCACACAGACGCACACACTCTGTTCTCTCCGTTTTCAAATTGTGATGTTGGAGAGCTCGTCGGTGTACAATGGTCTAAATGGCCTCCTTCAGTGCTCTATTAATGTTGAAGCTCTCTGACCCACAATAAAGTCTTTAGGTGCCTGGGGCGAAAAGTTGGCCCTGCGAAGGACACAGTGAAGAATCATTCTTTATCTCTTCCTGTTGTCTGATATGCAGCGGCCTTGAAATATCTGTTCAAATAAAATAGATTGAAATTCGAGCCGTCGGGACGACGTTCACCAGATGATTTTGCTGTCAGGATTTAATAAGCAGTTCCCACATACAAAATATGGATTTGCTTGAAAGCAGCTCTTCCCTGTTGTGGTTCTGTGCGCCGAGCTGGGAATTTGTGTTGCAGACGTTTCGTCGCCTGTCTAGGTGACATCCTCAGTGCTTGGGAGCCTCCTGTGAAGCGCTTCTATTATTTATAGTGATTTGTATCTGCCGCTTCCGGTTGTCAGTTCCAGCTGTCTACTGCAGTGGCCGGTAAATTGTGTCCAGGTCAATGTGCTTATTGATTGAATCTGTGGATGAGTGTCATGCTTACAGGAGTTCCCTGGATGTTCTCTGTTTGGCTTGTCCTATAATAGTAGTGTTGTCCCAGTCGAACACATGTTGCTTGTCATCTGAGTGTGTGGCTACTAAGGATAGCTGGTCATGTCGTTTCCTGGCTAGTTGGTGTTCATGGATGAGGATCTTCTGTCTTCCTGTTTGTCCTATGTAGTGTTTTGTGGAGTCCTTGCATGGAATTTTGTACACTACATTTGTTTTTCTCATGCTGGATATTGGGTCCTTCGTCCTGGTGAGTTGTTGTCTGAGAGTGGCTGTTGGTTCATGTGCTGTTATGAGTCCTAGTGGTCGCAGTATTCTGGCTGTCAGTTCAGAAGTATTCCTGATGTATTGTAGTCCTTTAGGTTGCGGCATGTCCTCATTCTGTTGTCTTTCGTTTCGGCATCTGTTGATGAAATTGCGGGGGTATCCGTTTCATCATTTAGGACTTGGTCTGTGTGTATGGCTTTCCTGTATACCTTTGTGGTGAATTCTCCGTTCGGTGTTCTCTGTACCATCACGACTAGGAATGGGCATTAGTTGTCCTTTTCTTCCTCTCTAGTGAATCGGATTCCTGTGTGTGTGGCGTTGATGAACTGGTGTGTTCTTAATGATTACAAAGTTGTCATCCACATATCTGACCCAGAGTTTGGATTGAATTTGCGGTAAGACTGTTTGTTCTAATCTTTGCATTATCACTTCTGCTATGATTCCAGAGATGGATGAGCAAATTGGTATGCCGTTGATTTGTTCATATATTTGTTTGTTGAATGTGAAGTGTGCTGTGAGGCACAGGTCCAGTAGTTTGAGTATGCCGTCTTTGTTGATAGGTTCCCTGTCTTGTTGTCTGTTCTGAATGTCCAGCAGTTGGTTGTTGTTTCCCTGGCTCGGGTTTTGTCGATAGAGGTGAAGAGTGCCGTTACGTCGAATGAGACCACAGTTTCTTCCTTGTCTATGTGCATATCTCTGATGATGTCCAAGAATTCCTATGTTGACTGTGTAGAGTGTCTGGATCCGCTAATCTGGTGTTTCAGTTTCAGCTGAAGTTCTTTAGCCAGTTTGTGTGATGGTGTCCCTGGTAGTGATACTATGGGTCTGAGTGGGATGTCTGATTTGTGCACTTAGGTAGTCCATAGAATCTAGCGGTGTTGTTGCTTTCAGATTTCATTCTCTGTCGGTCAAGCCTGGTTATCTGTCAGTTTTTTTTTGTAGTTTCCCCAGTGTGTTGTTTATCCTCTTGGTGAGCTGTGGGGTGGGGTATAACTCCCTCTTTTGGTATCTGCACATAGCTGTTGCGCTTTTTGGATGTACTCTGCTTTGTTCAGAATGACCGTCATTCTTCCTTTATCTGCTGGTAGTATGATTATGTTCTTATGGTTTCTTAGTGCTTTTGGTGCTTCCCTCTCCTTGTTGTTGAGGTTATGTGTTTGTCTTTTCCTTGTTATCAGGGGTACAATACTTTGTCTCACTGTTTGTTGTGTCTCTTCTGTCAGTCCATTGTTTCTGAGTATGCATTCTAGTGCTACTAGGATGTCTGCTGTCTTGGTGTCCCTGTGGTTGTAGTTGAGACCCTTGGCCAGTATTGTTCTTTCCATGTCTGTGAGCTGTCTGTGGGAGAGATTTCTAACCCAAGAGTGGTTTGTGGTGTCCTCTCCGTTGTGTGTTAGTTTGGCCTTTTTTTTCTTTTAGTGCCGTCTTTTTTTGCGTTGTGTGGTTCTGTTC
Organism: Hemiscyllium ocellatum; assembly: GCF_020745735.1. Taxonomy (NCBI): domain Eukaryota; kingdom Metazoa; phylum Chordata; class Chondrichthyes; order Orectolobiformes; family Hemiscylliidae; genus Hemiscyllium; species Hemiscyllium ocellatum. Next base: position 28,060,548 of record NC_083447.1, on the reverse strand, counting down.
TGTCTTATGGTGACGGCCTGTTCTATGGTCCGGGTCCATTCCTGAATGAACGTTTTTAAAATTAACGGTTTTTGGAGCTCAATTTCTTGTCTATACTTGTGTAGTCTGTTGTGTGCGTCTGAAAACACACACCGGATTATCAACGCCACACTCACAGGATTTTGATGCACGAGAGAGAAAGAAAAGGACAACCAACTCACATTCTTAGATGTGATGGTACAGAGAACACCGAACGGAGAATTCACCACAAAGGTATACAGGAAAGCCACACACACAGACTAAGTCCTAAACTACGAAAGCAACCACCCCAACACACACAAAAGAAGTTGCATCAAGACCCTGTTCAAACGGCAAAAAAAACACTGCAGTACACCAGAATTGCAAAAAGAGGAAGAAGCACACAAAAACAATGTATGCGCCAAAAACGGATAACCCCACAATTTCCTCAACAGATGCCTAAGGGAAATACAACGGAATGAGGACATGCCACAACCCAAAGGAGTAGCCACACTACCATACATCAAAAACATTTCTGAACCGACAGCCTGACTATTGCGACCACTAGGACTCATAACAGCACACAAACCACAGCCCCTCTCAGACAACTCACCACGACGAAGGGCCCGATACCCAGCATGAGCAAAACCAATGTAGTGTACAAAATCCCATGCAAGGACTGCACAAAACACTACATAGGAGAAACAGGAAGACAGCTAACGGTTTCTATCCATGAACACCAACTAGCTAGGAAACGACATGACCAGCAATTCTTATTAGCCAAACACTCAGATGAAAGGCAACATGAGTTCAACAGGGACAACACTACTATTATAGGACAAGCCAAACAGAGAACAGCCAGGGAATTCCTAGAGGCATGGCACTCATCCACAGATTCAATCAATAAGCACATCGACCTGGACCCAATATACTGACCACTGCAGCGGACAGCAAGAACTGACAACCGGAAGCGGCAGATACAAGTCATTATAAATGCCGGAGGAAACATCACAGAAGCGCTTCACAGGAGGCTCCCAAGCACTGAGGATGACACCTAGACAGGGGACGAAACGTCTGCAACACAATGTCCCAGCTCGGCGAACAGAACCACAACACCAAGACAATACAGCAGGCGGGTGAGCCTGGTAGCTCTGGTTGAGGGGAAGCATTGCTGAGGGCAGGGTAAGGCAAGGCAATAATTCTGTGAGCATTCAAGTCAGTTCAAAGTGAGTGCGTACAAACACCGAGGGAGCAGCCCAGAGGGACACTCTATGAGCTTGGTGTGTGTCCCTGAGCACGGTGTCCTTGCAGCAGCATTGCACTGAGAGTTTTCAGTGCACCCTGAGCTGCAGCATTGAAGTACAAAAGTGTTCTGTCAATGGGTCGGAGATGTGCTGGGACGGCATGATGAGGCTGGCATGTGACAGATGCCAGCATAGGTGGGTGTGGATTACATGCAGCTTCTGTCTGTGCAGTGTTACCCCAAGACGCGGGTGTCCAAGATAGAGTGCCGCAGGAGCGAGGGGCGAGATGGTGTCACCAGTTACCAGTCTGACTTTCACGTCCAATTCTCCATATTGAGTTTTCTGCTGTGGGAGTGAGGGTTTGAAGCTGCAAGTTGATGAGGTTGTTGATCATCACTCATCATTCAGTCAACATCTTGCCACTCCTGCACTCAAATCCTGTTTTAAAGAGTAGTCCAGCACAGGAACAGACCCTTCATGCCAGCAAGCCCACACTGACACATGATGCCATTCTAAAGTTAATACGAAAGTTTTTGCTCCGACACCCTCTACTTCATTCTGTTCCCTGCTCACTCATATTTGTGCCAAGATCCCTCTTAAGCCTATATTAGCTCCTTCTCCTGTATCAGTGCATTGCAGGCACTTGCACGTTCTGTCTGGAAAAGCAAAAAAAAATCTTGCCGATCATATCTCCTGAACTTTCTCCCTTTTACCTAAAACCTACAGTCATGAGTAATTGATATTTCTACTTTGGGAAAAAAAGGCTTCCAACTGTCCGTCTATTTATGCCTCTGATAATTTTGTAAATATCTATCAGGTAGCCCCATAGCAATGATGCCCAGGTGCACACAAACCATGTTTGTTCAATTTCTCCTTCTGGCTAATACCCTCCAAACAAGGCAACATCCTGGTAAAACATTTCCATACCCTCTCTAACACTTCCACGTCATTTTGCCGGTGTGGCAAACAGTACTGTACACAATATTCTAAATGTGCCCGAACTAGGTTTCTCTATAGCTGCAATATGACCTGCCAATTTTCACACTGCATGCTCTGATGCATGTCTGCAAGTTTGCCATCAGTCTTCTTGATCACCCTGTCCACCCATGTTGCCACGTTCCTGGAACTGTGGAGCTGTACACCAAGATCCCTTCGGATGTCGATGTGGCCGGTAGTTTTTCCATCCACTTTATACTTATTTCCTACATTAGACCTTCTAAAACGCATCACGTCGCAACTGTCCAGATAAAGTTACATCTGCGTTTTCTCTGTCCAAGTCTGCAGCTGACCTATATCTTGCTGTATTCTCTGGCAATGATCCTCACAATCTGCAACTCTGACAATCTATTTACACATCTCCAGTCACAAAAACACTATTCCACCACTACTCTGTCTTCTATGACCGAGCAGGTCTCTATCCATGTTAGTAACTGACCGCTGATCCCATTTCACTTCACCTTCTGTATGAGCCTGCAGAAGGAGTCATACCAAAGGCCTTGCTTAGGTCCAAACGGCCAACGTCCAACCTCATGCCCTCATCAATCAAATTTTGGCTCCTCCTCTAAACAAACAATCAAGTTTTTGAGACAGGATATTGCCCACACAATGTGTTTCCTGTTGCTATTAAGTCCATATTAGAATGCTGTTGGAGCTGTACACATTCAGACAAGTGATTATTACATCATATTCCTGACTTGAACCTTGAGGTAGCTTAGATTCCCTACGGTGTGGAAACAGGTCCTTCAGCCCAAATGTCCACACCAACCGTCAGAAGAGTAA